>NW_010110583.1:356-19239 GCF_000699245.1 Pterocles gutturalis
GGGGGGGGAGAAGGTACAGAACAAAGCCTTTGGGTTTTGGGAAGAAGGGAGGGGTGGGGGAGAAGTGCCTTTTTAAGATGTGGTTTCTCTCTCTCTTGTTGCAAATAGTTAATAAATTCAGTCGTTTTCTTGTTCTTCCCAAGTTGTGTTGGTTTCTTGCCAGTGACCCTAAGTGGTGAGTGAAACCTTCCCTGTTCCTGCCTCAGCCTACCAGGTGTTTAGCAAAAACTGTCCCCATGGCTTTATAAACCATGACAGCCCCCTCAGGGCTCTTCAGGGCAAACCCAGACCAACAGTGGGTTTCTCTCATCTCCTCTCTGATTAGCATTGTTGCTTTTCTGGGTGGCCTTCTGTATCCTTCTCTACCCTGCAGGCCCAAGAAAGAGGATAAAAAGTATCCAGAAGAATGCTCTGCTATAACTTGTGCCTCTGCTTGGGCCTGATAAAAAAGCTGAAAAGCTGTAGGAGTGGCAAGGGGAAAGTGATGTGCTGTGTGGTGGGAAAAACAAGTTGCAGTGGGGTCAGTTAAGTCCATAAAGGGATCCTGAGCATGGGCTGGCTGAGGAACCACTTTATTGTTACGTTGTGCCTGAATGATGGAGCTGGAGATGACATATTCCTGTGGCCAGGCGAAACTGCAGGACAGGGAGCAAAAGCAGCTTGCAGGGAGTGCTTAGGAGAGTGAGAATCTGTACAATAAAGTGGATAAGCAGGGACTCAAAGGAGCAGGCAGAAATCCCACTCCCTGTCGTGCAGACCTGGTTAATCGGTGCTGATCTCTTCTCCCCTAAACTCTTTCAGGGCTTGTAAATGAGTGAAATATTCACTGGGAAAGAAAGTGACAGCCTTCATAAACCAGTCCTGCAAACTTATCCCGTCATATCCAAGTCCATGCTTGTCATCAGGGATAGAAAAGTAATGAACTTCACATATGTATTGCTTAAACTTACTACCAAACAACTGTGCTATCAACTGTTTTCAAGCAAGTTTGAATAACGCTACATTCTGAAAGCTCCTATTTTCACAAATTGGAAATTTTGGGTTGTTTCCACTCCTAAATTCTTGAAACAGTTATTCTTTTCCCCCAGATGAATAACAGATTATTTGCTGCTGTTCTGTCAAAGTGAGGATGTTCCTGGGACAACAGTAATACAGTAGGGGCAAAATGGCTCATCTGTGTCATTGGTAAATTCCTAAATAAAAGGCTGTAAATAACATATAGAGACTTCTATTAAGGTCATGATCTCTTAAGTCAATTGGAAGCTTTCAGCTGACATCAGAACTCTTCAGGTTTGGTTATATTATTATTCATGCATAAACCAACTTAGACTAACAATGCTCTGAGATTCTAGGAGACTATCTTCTTTCTTTTCTTTTTTTTCCCCCCTTTTTTTTAAGTTTACTCTTTATTTACTTCTGATTTATCTTCATATAAAAATTAACAATAAACCAAGTCTCCATCCCTCAGCAAATGTGTTCCATATGAACGGAGATTGTCTTAAATAGTGTCTGCACAAATTAAAACACTTTCTAAATAAAACAGTTTGGCATATCAGAATAAAAAGATCCATGTTATCCTGTGCTTGGTGTCAGACAGATACAATTGTGTTCTGTCTGTAGCTCAAGAAAGTAATTATGTACATTAGAAATTAAATAACAACTGTATTGTTGCAGCTGTCTCAGAAAGTTAGCTAAATAATGTAGGAAACCCAGTTCCTGCATCAGAATTGGGTATTACCTCTTTCTTGAGAGATGGCTGAAGAGAGAAGACCTTAATTGTCCAAAAGAGAGAATACCACTGGGTTAAGTTCTTGCAACAGCTTACTTAGATTTTAATGCTTGTAAGATGATGAGTTTTCACTAGGAATTCAATGAACGTTCTCCCCTGCAAACTCTTCAAATTGCACTCACTCGCACACTAGCCTCCTCTATTGTACTTTTCCTATAGGGTCACAGCAGCAAGCTCTTTGTATATCTTCTAACTCTGAAAAAGATAGGCTTGGAGGCAAATCTGAGGGCCTTGTGACCTTTTTTTTTGCTCAGGTTAGCAAAGTTAGAAGATCTGAGACAGTAATTATACAATCTGCTTTAAAATATTCCAACTCACCTGTGACCTCCCTCTCCCTTTTCCTTTATTTCTTTTTTGTGTTTTGTTTTCCCTGCTCCTCTAGTGTTAATCTATACAACATGGTGAAAATGTTTGGATGATTGTGACGAGCAAAACAAAGTAATTTATATGTTAAAAACCAAAGAAACTACCATGTGGTACTAGTCTGTTGTCAGGTCTGCTGGGTTTGAACTAGGATATTGACAGAGAAGAAGTGAGAGAAGCGCAGGCTCTCTTGCATGTCTCTGTACAGGAAACGGCTTCAATTTAACTTGATTTTTCCAAACTTCTACTTTCACAGGCAGTAAATCACAGATTTGTTTGGTAACTTCTGAACTTGCACATATCGGCTTTTGGTTTATAAAGCTCAGTTTCAGTTGTGTCCTAGAGGATAAGAAATGAAGCATGAAAGCTGAATGAAGTTACAAAATATCCATTTGTGGTTTAAATGTGCAACAGAATTACAAGTTCTGCTGAAACTGGAATAAACTTTAGATCAAATGGAGATGTGCTGCTTACAAGAGATGCACTGGATCGAGAGGTATTTTGACCAAGTTCAGTAATAGTAGAAAGACACAGATTCAGTAGGTTTAGTGAGCTCAATGACACATAGACATGTCAGAGTATAAATAAGGAGGAAGTGTCAGTAATTTTCTATTTAAGGCCTTAGTGACCAAATCCAGACACTGAGGTTAAGCACATACAGAGAGTGACAATGGAGAAAGTTCAAGGCATTCTCCTTTCCAAGGTTACTTAAGAAAAAGACAAGTATGTTGAACAATATCCTCTGTGCCAAGAGGTACAAAATGGTGGCTTGGTTATGCATTGCTGTCAGGAATATAAAATAAAAAATTACATGTACTTGATTCACTTGAAAACACCATACCAGATTTATATCTGATGGAATTCATTGGAATAATACTGGGAATAATGTATTTGGCTCACTCTCTGGATGAGACACTGTTCAAAATGACTGTGTCACCCACATTACTTTAGCTTTTATAGTTCTGAAAGAAAATTAAAATCATGCTATGATGACCTACATCCCAAGGTATTTAAACTCTGTTGTTCAACTTAGGTTCAATTTCAGAGTGTAATACCAGAAAATTCCCGCTGGGAGTTATTTAATTTTTTATACAGGTTCAACATGTATGAGAACACTTATGCAGCCATTTAAAATCAATCAAGTGAATACAGCGCTCATCAGAGGTGAGCAATTTGCATTCCACATGTCTGAGCTTTTACTTCCTTTCATGGGTTTTACGCAACTAGCTCTGTGATGGTGTTTCTGATTTACAGTGGGATACATCACTGGTAGAATTGAGTGAATGGCGCATCGCTTCCATCAGCTGCATTCAAACCTGATGTGAAAAGTTACTTTTGAGAGTTTAAGTGTTTAATATAATCCCTAGTAGTGGAAATCCTTTCTCTTGGTCATTCTTAGTCCCTTTTCAGGTGACACCCAAACATCACATTTATTTCTGTATCTTGCCTGTTCCATTTTCATGAGACAGCTTGTGGGATAAAGATCGTGGCAAGAAATCTGGCATGATATGAAAACTGTCAAGAGTGAGATAGGTGCCTCCACAAGTCAGATACTGAGCAAAGTGCATACTTGCTGGAGGGGTGGGGAAATGAGAATTAAGCTTTGCTTCAGCATTACTCATAAGTAAATGGGCTGTGCAGTTGCTAAGCAAGTAGTGTTTGTCATTGTGTGTACTGGAAGTACCGTCAGCTCAACTCTGCTGTAAGCTCCAACAACAGCTCCAGGGAAGTTGGTCTGATGGTAAGGCAGTGCAATGTTATTTCCCAGTCACAGATGGATTTCAGCTTGCTCCCAAAATAAAATATTTGCTTTATTCCTCTCCAGACTATGAAAATATAGAACAAATCATAATGTGAAAATTGAGCTTCTGAAATATCTGTTCCCAGTATTTAGGCTATGACTTTGAAATGAAAAAAAATAAATAGCAGCTGTCTTCACTCTGCACATGTGTTTACACATGCATTAGATTAAACATATGAATAATTACAATAGTTAGGGGGATTATATGCATATTGTTAAATGTGTTAAATCTTGCAGGAGAGGGCCCGTTGGCCTGTAATACTAGATACCACGTGAGCACTGAAATTAGTAAAAACGTTGTATCAACAGTAAAAGACGATTATTTTTCTTAGGTTAGTGCATTTTGATACATTTTTAGAGCATCGGACATAACCCCATGGGTCAAAACCAAATGTTGTTTCGAGTTCTGTAGAAAATTTCTTCTCTGACTCCTACCCATACAATGCTGTGGAAACTGCATATGTGGAAATGTGAACAGAACAGATGATTCCTAATGCAGGGTGCAGTAACTGAGAAACAATTGCTCATTCAGTCAAACAGCTGAAAACATTTTATGACCAGAAATGTATATTGTGGGGAGCTTTCATTGTTTCTTTTCTTGCAAAATATTTCTGTTTATATGACTAGTCCCTTAGACTATTTTTAGCTTAATGCTAATGGACTGTAGGTGCCTTTGAGATTTTATTGCACTTTACCTTGTGAAGAATGCTCAGGCAATTTTAGCATCGAACTGTAAACTCATAAGCCCTAGTGAATTTTCCCCCTTCATCTTCACACATTTTTTGTCCACTTGCCCTTCATTTTAGTAACAGTGACTGCATCCATTTTATTTCCATGTGTAAAATCCAAGGCATTTTCAGTGTGCTTTTTTTCTGTAACTTGTTCTTTTCCAAGGTTTTGAGGTCATTACTGCTGCAGGTTGCACATCAGGGCTTTCAACTCGACTTCCATTTACACCTCACGGCTTGTCCTCCCCATCCTTTGAGGTCTGTGACTGCTTGCTTGGCAGCTTTGGCCATGGTGAAAAATAGAATGTAGGAAAGAACAACAAAATTGAGAAAAGGAAAAAAAATTTGCATGTGAGATCGTCTGGGTCTTCCATGGCAGGTCACAAAGACTGAATGAGATGGTAGTTCTTGATGTAAATAGCTCAATTCTGTTTTGCAAGCCCTTTGCTTTCCCCTTCATTCCAAAAAGCGGAATAGGAAAGAGCCTAGAGAAAGGCAACAAGGGTTAAAAGATATGCAAAGTTTTCTGGAGGTAGCAGCTGAGTAGGTGAGGATTTCTTGGTCCTCAAAACAGAAGACCTCAGAGGAAATATGATAAGCTTCTATGAAATTATGAGTGGCATGGAGAGGTATGACTCAATTATCTATCACTCTCTTTAAAGACAAGAATGATCAGTCACCAAATAATGATATTAGAAGCTATTTTCAAACAAACAAAAAAGCAATGGTTTTACACAGAACGTGTGCTAGCACTGTGGACCTCCCTGTGAAGGAATGCTATGTACAGCCAAAATTTACATTGGTTTAAGACCTGACAAACACATGGAAATTAAATTCTTGAAAGACTATAAAATATGCAGAACAACATCCAGTTCAGAAACTCCCCCGAGCTGAAAATAGTTGGAAGATAAGACAGCATTAGAAGAGCAATCAGATACAAACGCTGTTTTATGTTGCAGATCTCTAGACATTCATTTAGGGTCATTGCTCCTTCTGGTTATCTTCTTTTGGAAAAGGCATCACGTCCTCCCTAACAAAATCAAAAGAAAGTGGCTGCAGAAAAGAATCTGAGCATAACAAAATAATTCTGAGGAGCAGTGAATTACGGTGGTGAAGGTCATAGGGTCAAAAGTGTAAAAAAAAAACCCCAGTTGGGTGAGTCAAAGAGTGGGGCGCCCTGACATCATCTCCTCTCTGAAGGCATCCGAGGAGCAGGTAGAAGCTCCCTGGCCAGGTTCTGCCTGGCAACATGGCAAGACACAGGAACAGATATGTACCACATGTCTGGATCATTCCCTCTACCTTCCTTTTCCTTGAGCAATGGATATCTGGCTTGAGTAAGACCAGGAGGGGTGAGCTGAAGAGGACCAGAGATTAAACAGAGCTTTGAATGAAAGGTGAGAGGAAAGGCATAGCCAGAACCTCAAGAGATTTTGGTAATGCAGAAAAATGGCCTGTATCCTGTCAAACTCAAAGTACCTGTGTGCAGGATTGTCTCTTGCCACAGGCTAGAGAAGTAAGGGAATCCCATGGCCCATTCCACAAGCATCCTCTACACACTGCTTCATGGAGATAGGCATCCATTATGGACAGTGTTGATGAACTCTTGATATGAGCCAGTGCAGCTGCCTTTGCATTGTAAATGGGAAAATATTCAGTAAATGGGATAATATTCAGAAATACACAGTTAAGAATTTCAAAAATAGCAACTGATTGTTACAGTTATCTCTGCATGGCTGAGGAGAAAGAGGACTGTTCCTCTCAGTTACTTTCTTCACTGTTGCACCTGGTCATGATTATATTGTGCTGGCTCTGACACTCTTCAGATCTTCAGAAAATCAACAAAGTACAAATGCAGTCCTAAGTGGCTAACTGTTCTTTCAGGATGAAGGAGTTAATCTGGTTTACACAAGTACCAACGTCACTGTAGGAAAAGGGAAAGACTACATGAGAAGCAGAATGGGAAAGAGATGGGAGAGAGGAACAGAAGTGAAGGGGGAGAAGCAAGACTTAGCATATTTAATGGCAGGGCTTTAGACTGTATCTCGAGGAATCCATAATTTCACATTAAAGGCAATCCTTATTAAATGTAATTTTAAAGCAAGGATTCAGGCATATCAATAAACTTTAGCGGAAGCCAGTAATCTCTCTAACACTGTCCATGATCAGTGGAGACTTATTTCAAAATCCTACACCTAATGTGGCTCTGGATACAGGAAGATCTTTACTGTAGGACAGCACTTGCAGAAAGACTACAGAAAAGCTAGTTTTGTCAACAGAGACCAACCTCAGTTTTTACCAATGGTCAATAAAGGATCCAAAAATAGTTTAGTATTCTCTTCTCTTCTATTTCTAAACCTTTTGTCTATAACCTTACGGAAAAGGCTATAACAAACTAAGAACAGCCAGGAGACTAAACAACCAGGTTGCTAATACTTGCAGTATAAACCCAGTTGTAATAAGAGGCCTCAGCTAAAACAGGTCATCAAGGCCTGTTGATGTTGAAATTAGTTTCAACTATGCAAATACACTCACCTTCAGTCTTTGTTTCCAAACTTCAAGAAAAAACTTCAAGAAAACTTTTAAGTGAGGCTAACTCTTATTCCAGGTTTATTTTTTGGCTAGATACAGCTATTTTTAACCTGTATCCCAAACTCAATAGATTCAACCCTTCGATATCTCTTCTTCAAAGTCTTACTCAAATACTGACCTTTAAAAGTTCTAACTATAACTATTGCAAGGCCTGCACTTTCAGGAAACAAAGCTCACTCTGTTCTCTGCTGGAAATATCAGATCCAGGCCTAAAATCAGCAACCCAGTTCCTTTGCTTATAAGCTTTAAATCTACCATTAACCACAGACAGGTGTCCAATACATATTGAAAAACCTCATATAAATTATGGACCTCAGCAGAAATCAATCTACAGTCTAGTCTGGTGGGCTGCACAGTGTCCAAGAAAAACAAAACAAATGCAGAACATGTTGGTAGGTAACCTCTTCTTTGTATTTTATACCACTTACAGGTGACTACATATTCAGTACAAAATATTCCTTATTTTCCCATCTCTAACTCTGTTCTTAATCTCAAATTTGTCAGTAATCAAAGGATTATTATGCAGACATGGGTTGTTGTGTCTTGGAAAACATATCACTCATCCTTGCCTTCTGAGCTATACAGGGGACACCTATAAATTGAGCTTCTCAATTAAGCAACTTACCTACACTTGGCTCATAATCTTTCAAGAGCTGCCAGCCTTTCCCCTGACCTGACCCACTGCCTGCACAGGTTTAGAGCAGATTCAGGTCCTGTACTTCAATGTTGACATGTTAAGCTCTGTCCCTTAGTTATTGTTCAAACTTTCACATCAGAGGTAGATGAAGTAGCCTTACTTTGCAGGAATATGTGTGTGACTACCAGAGGGCACAGGTAAAAATACCCCTCATGTCTTGCAAGGGTAGTATGCCAGGTTTCTGCTGCTCCTATCTTGTGCTCAGAAAAACACATCAGATTTCATTTGGTCTCTGTCTTGGGCTAAACCTATAACAGGTCGGGCTTATCCACACCCCGTTTTGTTGGGAGCGTTATGGCCAGGAGGATCGGTCCACCAAAGTCTGATTGTACAGCTTCTGAGAAAGGGACTCGTTGCTGTGTTGGAAGGGCTTCCTCCCAGTTTGCTTTTCTGTGTTAGAGAGAAAAATCTAAGGTGGGAGATATCTTCTGTTGCTGACATTTCATTGTTCTGATCAGCTTGGTTTCCTGGTTATTGTCAAAGCAAGGATTAGATATAAGGTGTGCTAAAAGAAAAAATTTTTTTTTTTTAACCTAGATGATGCATCTGATAAATTTAACTCTTCACCCTGCTTTGCCAGTCCCCCAAACTATGCATAAACTTAGCCATAATTAACCATAGTCATCAAACTGGTAACACCATTAATTATCCAGTTGTGATGTCTCTGCACCATGACATCTGGAAGTAACTGCCTGCAATCTAGATAATCCTACACGATAACTGACATTAATTGTGTGTTTTTTACCCTCTACTACAGCTCTGTGAAGGAATCACGAAGGCACTGCAGGATCAAAATAAGTAGGTTTACAAAGGATATGTGATCCTCATTCCAGAATTATCCTTTAAATTCCATAGTTCCTTTCCTTTACCAGTGCTTTTTCCTCTCACAATACCCAAACATTATGCTCCGGACTGCTAAGTGTATGTAAAGGCACTCATTTTTTAAGTGGAGTTATGTTTTGCTTCTATTTGCTTTTATGAAAGTCTTAAGAGTTATTATGTTACTATAAAAAAAAAAGAGGATTTAGAATAGTTTACCACAGTGAGAGACTGAAATCAATATTGTTTATATGGGCATTAATGTTATTGACTGTATATTTACAATAACCTCTAGAAAGTAACTCTTAAACCATTAAACCTCCTGGCAAAATATACACTTTCATAAATCTGACTAAACATTTTACAATAATAATTAAATTAATTACTAGTACAAAACAAAACATTTCATGGATTTTATCCTTAGGAAAAAAAAAATGAGACAGTTCACTATTGACTTAATTCAAAGTGCCTCTTTTCTCCAGTCTGGTATTTGCAACTGGAGGAATACCTTTTCTGTGGAAGAAAAGACTTCATGACGAAACATAACCCAAACAGGATTAATCTGAAGACGATTGGTTTAACTTGCGCAGAATATTGTTTACAATGTTGTTGATAGAGGGCAGCTCAGAAAATGCACCCAGATGTCATTGTTTGGATGTAGAACATTTACAAGTGACTAAGTAATTAATTACTTTAAAGGTTCACAAGGAAACTGGGGCTGAAAATGAGTACTTAGAAGCGCCCAGAAACAAGATAGAAGAGAAGCGCTTTCCATTAGTTCATTATATTACACATAAGTGCCCACTAGAGATGATTGTCTACATACATAAGGCATTTTCAGTAGATCACTGCTGCAGACAGTTTTTAATTTTAAAGAGAAGACAGACTAATAAAAATGAAAAAGAGGTTCAGAGACATGAGGTGATGATTCTGAAGGTTCACAGTTTTTCAGTGGCAGAATTGGGGACCAGGATTCAGATCTGCTGAGTTCTTTCTTAGTCCCATGTCTTAATGAGAAAAAATACATGACAGTCTTACATTTTGTGTGAGAATTGTTTCAGCAAAAAATTGTCATTAGGAGAGGTCTAAATCAGTGAGACTTGTCTAATGAGCTCTCTTGAGTTTGGGTTATTTATGAAATATTGAAGACTTCAGTGATTTCATGGCCACATACGAATTGAGAAGACTGGTTAGGTGCCACTTTGCAACTTATATCCATTTCTCTTATACCACAAGGTTCCCGTGATCTTCCTGGATTTACCTCTGCCCAGATCCCATCTGCTGTCATTCAATGGACCTATGGATTTTCATGATGCAAGATTGCTGGAAAAGAAAAGAGATCATGGAGTTTCATGGTAACCTGATTTTGTTGATGAATAGCTTCCTTCACTTCCCCCCCCCCCCCCCCCCCCCCCCCAACGAACTCTACAACCAACAAAGTAAAGAGTAAGATTAATTTAGCAGGAATATTTTGGAATCGAGAGCAGTAAAGCTACTGGTTGTGAAGCTAAAATAGGTCACAAGCAGAATTTTGGTATTATCAGTAGAGAAAAATCAAGGTTTTGGGAAATACTATACAGACAATTGCAGGCAGCTTTAGCTTAGGTTAGTAAGGCAAAAGAGAGTGCCATATTAAGGGTTATCCTAAAAGTGAGGCTGTGGCTGAACTCTGATCTCATTTTAGCACTTGATCCACAGATTTTCCTTGTGTTTTACCCAGTCTTTCTCATTTTACCTTGTCTGACATGTTACACTGGGTACATTGCTCTTATTTCCCTTCAGACCCATCACCTGCAGCTGTAGCTTCACCCTTCTTCCTTCATCCCTTTAACTTTTTATACCTGGCCCTGAAACAGAAAATTGCTATAATTCAGATTCATAGGGAAAACTGATAGGAAGGACAAAGCATAACTTAAGGCAATGAGAAGTTGCTCACATTCATGATGTCTGAAGACAGACATCTAGACATCTTGTCCACTGCCGCATGAGAGGGATCAAAAGCAGTTGACAATGTTAAGCTTTGAGCAGGGAGTGACTCAATTGAAGGATTCCTGGAATTCAGGCTGGGTGAATCTTGACCAAGCAAAATACAAGTGTGACAGAGCAACAGTATCTTGAAATTTTATGTATTTATCAATACAATTTTATGAAATGGCAAACAGACTATGTCATTTTCCAGTAACGTCAGAGAAAAGGTTTTTAATTAGCAAGACCGTGGATAAATGTGGAATATATAATTTATCCAGAGGTTGAACTGATGCACAGTTTTGATCCCAAGAGCTTTGTTAAAAATCCTTCTCTTGCATTGTTGGAAAGCTGTGCATCCTCTATGCTTTCCATTTGCAATTTTACTGTCCTGCTGACTCACACACTGTTCACCTTCATATTCTTGTCAAAAAAAATTCTTGGCAGGCTTTGATGTGTTTGCTTACAGTATAATTAAATGCTCTGTATTCATTACTTCCCTGACTTACGTTTAGTCTCTTCAATGTAATTACTCCACCGTGGACATTCAGTCAAATGTGCTATTCTGTGCCTGTCCAAATTTTATTAAACAAGGGTAAATGTGTGGTCAATTACACTATTACACATGCAATTGTATCTGTCCTTAAGAGAAGCTCTTGAGCCTCTAGTGTGCTTTCAGTGACATGAGTTACAGGAATATAAATCCCCTTTCACACTCTTCTCTATTAGTTCTTGTGTTCTGCCTGCTATTAGTGGCAAATTAATTGACTATGGGGAAAAAACAAACAAGCTCTGGGTTAAATCAGTGATTTCAGATGGTGATAAAAGTAATAGAAAGAGGATCTGTAGTCTTCCTGAATCAACTAGATTGCCAGGGTTAATTAAGCAACACAATCTCACTTTCTCATTATTCTGTGCTGTAGTATTCCAGCAAAACAAATGAGAAAGTCTGGATGAATCCCCCAACATCTAGCTACTAGAAATATTGTGGTTGGAAGCTGTTATCCTGTCAATCCCACATATTAATCCTATTGAAAATCCTCTTTTGAAAATTAAGCTCCAGAGAGCAAAACCAAATTAACTGTAAGACTAATTTAAAAATCATGAGGCTTTTAAAAAGATATTCTCATTTGCTTTCTAAAATAAATTAACTGTAAGACTAACTTTGAAATCTTGAGAGTCTTTTTAAGGATCTTTTAACTTTATTTCTAGTTTCTGTCTGATCTTTGCAATCACATGCATGTCACTTAAAGAAGAGGTAGTTTTGTTTTTTTCTTCCACATGAATTTCGTGTTTCTGATGTAATCTCCAACTGCAGCAGACTGCAAGTTCAGGCAAAAAAAAAATATTAACAGCTGGATTAATCTGATTTGATTTTAGTTAGGTGTGTAGTCTAGACTAGTTGTCTAGACACACAGTGGAGAGAAACAGATGCCTCTAGCAGGCAGTACAGCCTCTCCTAAAAAAAAAACAAAACACAACAAAACAACCAACAATTAAGGCAGGGTCAAACAGCATCTCTAGGAGGTACCTGTTCCTCTCTCTCTGTTAAAGGAAGGGAGTCTAAACCTTAGCAGTGTAGCAGTTCCAGTCCTAATCTAAAACTAGATACAATGCATCCAACCTCCAAACAAGTGTATTCAGAGATAATTTGACTTAATACAAGAGTTTATGCTGAACTAAATAAAGAATAGATTGGAATAACTTTGCATTTGATACCATATTCTCAGAGCATGGATAAGCGTTTATGCCATTTCTTGCTGTTTCTTAAACTTGCTTTGCAGAGTATCCTTTGCTGGTGTGTGACAGAAGATGGACATGACTTTCTTGTATTGCTCTGAATTAATACCTTTTAGAGTAGATATCCACACTACAGTGAAATTTTCTAAAATAAACGATAAAACACAAAGAGATAGAACTTAATTTATAAGTAGTTAGTATCAGGTTGAAATAGCATCTAATGACTTTCATCTTGAAGTAAATTCATATTGTCAGGTTTAACAGCCTTTCATAAACTGGATTTACACTCAGTGGGCTAAATTCTCCTTTCAATTAATTTTCATGAATGGAGTTTGCTATGTGTAAGTGAGAAGAGAATCTGTCACTAAATGCCTAGAGGCCTAGAGTTTGCTGATGATGCATACAAGGATACTAAAACAATGTTGTCTTCATCTAAGCATAGCCTTAAAATTAGATAGCAGCTAAGATATGTCCTCTTTTATTCTGCTGATTTGGAAAATGGAATACATTTATTGGAAGAAAGGTTGCAGATTAAACGTCAGTGAGATTTTATTGCATTGTGGATAATTATTTCCCATTGTTTTACCATTATTTCTTCATTTAGGAAAATAAGATTATTAAAATCATTTTATCAGCTCAGTGGCTTTATGTTCCACATATAATGCAAGAAATTGGAGTAAATACAGGATTTTCAATTAATGGACCTTTAATTTCTAATTTAATTTTCTTAAAAAAATGATGCTATGTCCATGCGTAGGAAGTATAGTATGTACTTATATCTATAGTAATGGTATATATATATATTTCAACGTAAATCTGCCTTAATAGATCTCACCATTGATATCACGGCAGTAGATGAAAACTGTTTGAAAGTTAGTACGTTAGTTAGTTATTTAGAAAGTTGTTATACAATTAGAAAACTTCTCTAATTTTTAGTTTTTCACCATCCAAGAAGGAACACATGTAATATAGAATATAAAAGAAATAAAATAATAGCTAAAAAAAGATTAGTTAAAAAGATCTAATGAAATTTAATAGGTCATGTAACACCATAAGGTTTCTCTAGTAATTGCAGGGTAAATGTGTAAAGGGATATGGTTTTAAAATTATAGCTACCAATAATTACTTTGGGGTTAGGAAAAAATTTCCCTTGTATAGATCTGATTTATCTTGATATTCAAGGTAGCTGAACTAGATATTGGCTCAGGATAAAATACGGGAGATGCGTGTTAATGTTACCCACTATATGTTATTTCCTATGTTGTAGTAAGATGCCAAACTTCATTCCACCCAGAGGCTTTTAGTCATCTATAAGTGCTTATGAAAAGCTTTAATGATATTAATAAATATTTCCTTCTACCTTCCTGAGCTCCCTTAAGCTTCTGACTAGAAAAAAAATCCCATCTCTATTTCTCTAATTAAGCTACATCCATTGAAACTCATAATTCTCCTTATTTAGAGGTGCAAGTAATATTTCCTAATACATAAATCAATGCACATCAATCCAGAAGAAAATCCATGATTTGTGACTGCCCCAGTTTTCCACACTCATTTATTTCAAAAAATTTTTCTCATTATAACTTTTCTTGCCCTCTCTAGCTTTGTATTCATGTCTATAGAAAGTGACCATCCATGCCTATATACATTTCTTTTTTCTGGTGCCAGAAAGAAGTCTTTAAATAAAATGAAACTATTAAAGAAGCTCTGCTTTGCAGTATTTAAGTCTTCTGTAGAATTAAAAAGGCTTGCAAGAACTTAAGAAGACAGTTAAGCATTATCCATTTTGAAACAAAGAATGTAAAATAATTAACTTCTCATTTTCCCAGTGTTATTTAACTTCTAATATTCTTACTAATAGCTCAAAATAACAATATTTTTGCAGTAAGAAGAACAGTACGAGAGCATAAGATTTCCCCCCCACCCTAAAATCAATGCCACAGCTACAATGATAGTGAGAACAATATAAAATTGAAGAGGGGAATGTCTTCTGTATTTATCTTCTTTTTTTTTTTTTTCATGGATTATATTAAACACATTAGTTTCTTAAAGTTTTGTTGAAGCTAAGTTATAGAGCACCTACATGCATTTTTTTTTTTCAAATAGCCTGGCAAATGATGCTACTTTTCTTAAGCAACAATTTACAGATAAAAGATCAAAGGGTGCACAGTCCAATTCAGATTAGCAACACAGCCACAATAGCATGGCATTTCATACCACTTGACTTCCTTGCTTCATGGCTAGAGTGTTTCATCCTTTTTTGTAGTCTTTTTTTAGCATTACAATTTTTGTCACAAAAAACTCAAGAGATGGAAAATTATTTCTCCAGTGACAAATAACATATGCAGGGTCAGGAATGTCGATTAGCATTTCCTCCTAGCTTTCCTGTTTTCCAGCATTATGTGCATCTGAAAAACTGGTAAGAACCCTGTGAAATACAGAAAAAAAACCCCATGATCCCACTTGTTTTGGACAAATGCTCATGCATGCACTAGTATGAATGACTAGTAATATTGTGTTCTAGTGCAGTCCTAGGGGAATTGGCTAACCTTAATGTAGCTTTCTTGGTGTTAGCATATGACCCAGGGTAGTTTGCATCCAGAGCCTGTGGTGGTGGGTCCTTCCAGTGGGTAATTCACCCTGGCTAAGGGCTTGAAGACATGGTTTCAAAGGGAGTTGAACCTGTCCAACAGCTCTCTCACATTACTGCCTCCCCAACCAAAAGGTATCAGTACCAGATCAACTAATTGCCATTCATTTCCATTTTAATGAAAAAAATAAAGATACATTTAAGTATAAGCCCAGTGTGAAGAAAAAGGCACAAACAGATGTCTGGGATGGGGATGAAAAGCAATGGGATCTTGTGCTTTCCGCAACAATGAGCTGCTCTTCACTTCTCATACAATCATGCCCTTAAATGGAAGGCACAACAGTATTAAAATGTCTCTCTTACTTCTCTGTCAGTGAAGCTTAGTTATCTACCTCAGGACACCACATCTGGAGAGCTGGAACTAGCTGAGATGGTTCCTATCTGAAATGTTTATTGAACAATACACCACACACCAGGTATGCTGCTCAATGGGGCTAGCTGGTAACATGGTGCCAGGATAGTTAAATGCCCATTCAGCAGACCAATAACAGTTGCTTCACAGAAGCCTCTGGGTTTAGCTCCAGGCAAATCTGCAGGCTTTATTTAGCAGGAGTTTTCAGAATCCTGACAGCCATGTAGAAGAGAGTTGCAAAGAATTCAGGTTTTCCCAGTTCTGAATTTCACTGCAGATAAAATGGGCCTACTGGAGAAGGAAGCACCTTGCTTTTTGTGGTTGTTCATGATCACAAGGGTCTGTCTCAAAAAAGCAGCCTGAAGGAGCTGCTTCCAAACATTTTAATATCTCTGTACAGAACTTTAGAGTGAAAGGCCTCAGTTAGAACTGTCACTCCTGATGTGGTTAATCCATGGCTGTGTGAAAGGACTGGACTGACATCCTAGCATCATAGAATCATAAAATACTTCAGGTTGGAAAGGACCTTAAAGATCATCTAGTTCCAACACCCCTGCCATGGATAGGGACACCTTCCACTAGACCAGGTTGCTCAAAGCCTCATCCAGCCTGGCCTTGAACACCTCCAGGGATGGGGCATCCACAGCTTCCTTGGGCAACCTGTTCCAGGGTCTCACCACCCTCACAGGAAAAAAATTTCTTCCTAATATCTAATCTAAATCTATCCTCTTTCAGCTTAAAACCATTACCCCTCATCCCATCACTCCACTTCCTGATCAAGTGTCCCTCCCTATCTCTCCTGTAACCCCCTTTTCAGCACTGCTAGGCTGCTCTAAGGTCTCTCCAGAGCCTTCTCTTCTCCAGGCTGGACAACCCCAACTCTCTTAGCCTGTCCTCATATGGGAGGTGCTCCAGCCCTCTGATCATTTTTGTGGCCCTTTGTGGTCCATCAAGGACCCCTACAGATTTGTCTGTACTGTAACTTACATGTGGGTCTAAGTAGACTCTGAAGTCTGCCTTTGAAAAATGTCCATGCTATTTATGAGCAAAGACATAAACAGGACTAGATTTTGAGCTGTGAAACTCTTGTCAGGGAAAAGCGTGAACACGCAGGATGAGTTCTTTTTCATATAATTTGGGTGGATGGGGAGGCCTGAATGTCCTACAGCTTTGCTCACAAGCAGGAAACAAAAATTTAGCCTCCCTTAACTGAAGCATGGGCAATAGAAAACTCACAAGAACTGGGTAAGCCACATCTACAGTATGATCTCACCCCTTATCTAAAGTGTTGCTAACTGCTAAAAGTACGGCTAGAAGTTCTCAGCCTAGCAGGGAAGGACTCTGTCAATGTAGGCAGCTTAAAAATATGTTTTGATGTGGAGGGTACTGCTGGACAGCCTTAAATTATACTACTCTGCAACTTAGAAGTGATATTCTGAAAGATGACCTGGAGCCACCAAAGCCTTCTCAGCTCTGAGATTTGTGCTATACCTCCAAGACATCTCAGCTGTGATAGTTAAGAAAAAGCTAATAGAAAAGGACAGAGCTTTTCTGTTTTTTTTGTTAGACTTTTTCTGCAATAAACTGGGAGATAATACAAAGCCAGTGTTACATCACTGATCAGCCTCAATGTGGTCCATAGATCATTCAAACACCTTGGCTCAGACTTACATTATATTGTATGAATAATTAAGCACTTTTTCCCCCCCAAACACTGCATATAATACTGAGTTGCTTTGCATCGTAGCACCTAGACTATTTTTATCACACCATTATTTATCTGTGACAAACCTGTGAAATAAGTGACTGCTCCTGTTCCCTGTTTCACAGAGCTGGGGTTTTCTGCTTGACGGTGATTTCAGCTTACATAATTTGAACCAGAGGTAAGTACTGTGAAGGCCATGATGGTTTAAACTACATTTACCCAAGTGTAGGTTACAAACCAAGACATAATTCTGTTGCATCAGGGGATTGTAAACTAGCCTCAAGTGGAAACTTCCCTACAAAATTATGTCCTTGTTAGGCTTTATGTATTATGTCTCATTTGCTCACCTGCACACTTACTTCGTTTTCCCCTCTCCCTTTTTGGAGCTTTATTCACTGCTGATGTCTGCTGTGCAAAGGGACCCAACTACGAATAGTCTGTCCATACTACTACAAAAAAAAAAAAGTGGAGGTGGAGTGCAAATCCAGGTCAGTAAAGAGGGCAAGAGGATTTATGCATATAAACACAGTAGTCCTGTTTCTGACATCATGCATACCAGGACAAAACTGGGGTAACTTCATTGCCTTAAGAGGAGTCATTCTAGATTTGCATTTCAATGAGCAGATAGATAACTGGGCCTGGTAAATCAGTCTGACTCATTCTAATCCAGGAGATACTGGCTTTTGGCCATGTGTTGAAACCCACCATTACATACCAATTCACTGGCCAGCTTCTTAAAAAAATGAAAACATCAAATGAAACAATATTAAGATTTAAAAAACTATTATTTCCAAAACTGGATACTGCTATTTCTTTTTAGAATATAAAGAAACTGTAGTTTATACTTTTGTACCAAAAAGATCTCAAGAATTAAGCTACTTTAAAGTAAACTGCATGAATAAATGACACGCAAATTTCACCAGACATTTGCACTATAGTCTCTCAAAAGCAAAGCTTCAGATGGTTTAATAGTTCAGCTGTATTTATCAACTGCTACTTTGGTGAGCAAGTCTGCATTTCAAGCCCCAGTGATCAGGGGTATCATCATGTGAAAACAGTTTATGTCTCTCTACTTACAGTCATAAGATTAACTGTGGATAGCTAATAGAGATTACACAGTATATTTTACTGTCAGCATTTACGCTTTCCAGGGTCAGTCTTATCCTTGTAAAGAGATACCACAATGGAAAATGCAGCACTATATCAACCAGAAAGAATAGAAATCTCAGTTGATCAATGGGTCGCATTAGCTCTTTGGAGACTGATAGCAGCTCCAGCAATTCACAAGCTTTAAAAATACATCCATAAGGTCAAAATATAATTTAGTACTTGTTTTCTTGCAGGAGTGCTGGTGGGAAATGCCATTTCTACCACTTTGATTTGCTTCTTTAGTAGGCATGTCTTAATGCAGAAAATTTGTTGCTGTTGTTGCTGAAGCTTCTGCTAGAGCTTCCCTATAAAAATGCACTTAATCTGAAAGCTGCAGTATTTCATCTGCTTTCAGCCTTTAATAGAGTGGAGGAATTCATTAAGTCATCTGAAAGCAATTTTCAATTATGAAAATACAATTTAAATAAGGGGAAGAGGAGTCTTTGAAGATGACAAAAGTGGGAAGTGATTGACACACTCTGTTGTCAGCTGGAATCAATTTCACACTTGGGGAAAAATACCTTCGCTAGGGAAAG
>NW_010110583.1:19270-24464 GCF_000699245.1 Pterocles gutturalis
CAGGAGGCAAACCGCAGGGAACCCGGAAAGGAGAGAGAAAGTAAATCCCATTTTAAGGAAAATATTCAGCAGCCTGAACACCCTTCACCTTGACAAAATGAAACCTCTTTAATATAAGTGCTGAACCTTATTGCATGGGTACTCAGGGCAAACACTGAAGAATTATAGGAATATAACTATCTGACCAAATTTGGGTCTTATTCAGGCACAAGGTAATTTGGCTTCAAAACCAGCTTTGTCTCAGCAAGCACTGCAAGATATCCCTAAAGGTTTTTACAGCTGATGAATAACACAACATTCTATATAAAAATGTAAGTAGTGTTAAACATGCAAAGTCTCAAGTGATGCTTTGCTGTCGGTTGTGGGTCTGAGACTCAGCTGTTACTTGCCCACAGAGCCAGTGGCTCATATGATGCCAGTTCCTTTCTGTCTCTAAGTTAAGATAAAAACATGTTTAGAAATAGTCTCTTTGATTCCCTGATATATTAGTCAACAGGAAATATCTCCTTAAGAAAAAAACTTAAAAAAACCTGTGATGACAAGTTTGCATGACATCAAACGAGGGGCCAGTTTCTAGTAAAAATCAGCATAGGCCTGAAATCTCAAAAAAGCCCTGAAGTCAGTCTGCAGAGCTAGTGACTGACAATAAAAGGTCCTAAAAGCAGGATTTCATTCCAAGTAAATACCCTGCAGTGGGGCATAGGAAAAATGACTGATAGCTAGAGCAAGCAGATTACACACATGGGTAGATGGGGGACATTCTCCTGATTGTACCACTAACATATTGCTCCCTCCTCTGTCTTACCTTGGCTCATCCATCTCTTTCAAGCAGAGGCTGTTGTAACTGGCAAACATGCTCGCACGTGTGTTCATGCAACAAGGCAGCATACTACTTTTGAAGAATCCTTTCAGTGGTTTTTACTAAGTTAAGGTGGAGAAAACAAAACTGTTAAAACCAAAATTGTACTGATCATAGCCACTATTTAGAGCATTGAGACATGCATGAGTACTTGGAAGACCCAGAGACTAGGAAAAAATGATGCATTAAAATCCTCATAGCTTTGAAAGTATATAGAGGCAGTAGAGATAATTTAACAGTGGAGATAATAATAATAGGGTAAATCAGAACAGTCCGTCTCACTCCCTCTGCTGTCTCTTCTCAAGGTAGCCCAGCCTGCATATCTTGTGCTTGGCTTTATAGATGTAGTGTGACTGCGCTTGTTTTCATCACAGGCTTGAAATGTGGGCTGTTCTCTATTTATCTGAGTATTCTTATTTCTTTATCTCAGTCAGCACCATTCAAAGCTGTGCTTAAACCCTGTGACATGAAGTTGCCTTACCAGTTAAGGATTTAGCTTGAAAGAAACCATCACAAGGACTAGGCTTTCCTCTGGTCCTCAGAGCTCCTCTTTGGGCCTGAGGCAATCCTGAAATTTTTTAAGGTTTTTTTTTTTCAAAGACTGGTATTTTTATATTTCCCCAGATTGTGAGAATCCTACCTAACTACTCACTTACCTGAGTTTCTTTATGTGATGGCATTGACAATGTGTGCTGCATGCAGAAGGGCCTGGGATAAGGCTTTGTGAAGCCACAGGCTCTGCTAGGATAGCACTGGAAGAGTGGGTACATCGGGAGAAATGAGTTACAACCTGTCCCACTTGATTTGCCCACTGCTGTGGTCTCCAAGCAACAAGAAGACCACTGGTTTTGCTGGGAAAATCTCTCAATGTCCCACTTCAGAAAGGACAGACCCTGGGCTGCAAGAGGAAGCTCTTGGCTCACATGAAATCACCAGCATTTAGGTCCTCAAATAACTTTGAAAAATCTCACCTAAATTGTTCTTAACAAGAGAATTAGGGTGTTTTTGAAAACTGTTATCATGGGCTTAAAATCTTATTTCAGTTTCTGTGGTGGTTAGGAGTGATTTATACAAGAAATGTCACTGCTTTAAGGAGCATTTTTGAGTAAAGAGGCTGCCTACTGTAATAGACTTTTGCAAAGATGAACTTCAAGTATAAATCCTCATAACAGAGGGGTTAAGTGTTTATATGAATTCTTTCTCAGATGTCTAGGTGGTTAGTAAATCTAACCCAGTGGTATTAACATCAGAGTGTATTTATTGATCCTTCAGCATTTTGTAGGCTGTATATTTGCATTGATTTTCCTTTTCACTCTTTTTGTTTTTTCACTTGTGTCTTTGGCTAGGAGGGTCTGTTTGACTATCACATTACGGTTTTCAAGTAAAAATTTGAATCCAGAGTCTGTCCAAGCCACCTAATGCTTTCATTTTGAGAATTTTAATTAGATCCTACAAATTGTTCCTTCTTACAGTGAAGGGAATTAATTACCTGGCATAAACTTATTAGTGAACTGTAGTTGTTTCTTACTTGGCTGTTGTAAGGAACTGTGAAAAATTGCAGCAGAAACATCTTGGCTACTAAAAGAAGGCAAAATGATGACCCAATTGGTATACCATACCTTTCAAACCATTTTTCCACCTAGGTAACCATGTGCTACATGCTAATAAGTCTTTCTGGGAAATAATGGATCAATTAGACTTTTTTCTTTCCTAATGAAACAGGTTTATATGTATGATATAGGCTCTGGGAATGATTATCACAGCAGTGAAAGTTATGCCACTTATGCAGATGATGTACTGCTACAATCCTAAGCATTGCCATTGTGTCATGTAGCTGCAGGCTAATATAAATGACTTTGAAATGATAAAATCGCTGTTCTGGTTTGTTACAGGAGCTAAAATGAGACCCCAGTGGTTTCCATGCAAATCATCTCTAGTGAGACATTTGTCAGTGTCAAACTTAAGTCTCTTGAATTCAATGTCCTCCAAGTTAAAGTTTCATTAAATGCTTTTTATTACACATAATGGCTTATTTTACAAGTGTCTAATCTAAAGATATAAGGAGCACTAAGTTATAAGAAAATATTTCTGGTCATAAATGGCCTTCTGATAACCACATTTTCTAATATATTCATTTTAAGGAAATCTAGAGTAAAAGTTCTGTTCCCATGTCACACAATGGATTGAATTTCTGATATTCTGTCATTTTTACAAGCAGAGGTCTGCCATTGCCTCAAGAGGAATTCTTTTCACCCTATACAGGCAAAAAAGATTTAGAAGATTCAACAGGCAGACAAGGACAAAATTTTACACTGATGCAGATCTTGTGTTAAGAAATGTGGTTAAGAGTGCTCCAGGATAGGAAGGTGAGATTTATGGGATGAGATTACAGATCTATTTCCCCCCCACCTCTCCTGGCAATCAGATGTACCCTGTTCTGAAGTATATTTAACAGCAAACTATACAAACTGGATAATTTACGTTGGGTTCATACAGCTGGATTACAGTTAACTGCAGGTAACATGAAGTGTGACTGACATTTATGGTACATAATTAGGGAACACAGTGAAGAATTAGCTTGTGTTGCTAAGGGGCTGTGTGCTGTCTCACTCGACCTTCCCTCTCACATTAAACAATGAATACAAGCATTGTTTCTCTATGCTATTACCGTTTGGAGCACGATTAACTTCCATAGGATAAGATATTATTCAAAATCTTCTGACTACTTGTCACCTTCAGACAGCCCTTTTGGCTATAATGAGTTATAGTGTCCACATAAATTTTCATCTAGTCTCAAAGGTTTTCCAGACTTCACAAGAGCTCCTTCACCCTATTAGCTCTAGCTTAAATTTAATATACCTTAACTGTTACCACATATGAAGTTTCTCATCTTTTTTCTCTTCTAGATCCTTCAGTTCAGGGAAGCCCTCATCATAGCTCTTTTCTTCTTTTCTTCTAGACTCCACTCTGAGTGGCTATTCCCGAGAAGATCCTTAGCAAATGCCTTTCAGGTAGATTTCTGGTTGTCCCTGTCCCCAGAATGACCCTCCCATAGTATGGCATCACTGTTGTTTCATTTGTTTGGTGTAGAGGAAACTATCCCTGGCATTTCTCCGATGATCCCCCAGGTCTCTTACAGGACCCATTGACTCAGTAGGAGGAAACCACTGATCTTGTGACAGATAATGTAGAAGAGAAGATCAATAAGAATACATCAACACAAATTTAAAAAAAAACCCCACTGCTAAGATTTGCACGCACTATTGATATTGGCTGGATATCTTTTTGACTGATATGTAAAAATAACTTCTTGGATTCAGGAAAGGGTAACAAACTGAAATGATGTGTCCTTTGATATTCTGAAGTTCAAATGGATGATCTAGTGATTCAGTCAGGTCTTTATATATAAGAGGAGATCTGACTTGAAAAAAACAGTCTGTAGTCTCCAAAGGATGCTTTATGTATATTTAACATATATATAATATCTCATATATATCTATAACCATCATTTTTACTTGTTTATACATATTATATACCCCAAGCTTCACATGAAAGAACAAGCTGAAAATAATGTCTACCCACTTGTTCTCCTGGTTGCAGTAGTTTACAATGCAACTGTTCACTTGTTACCACATCAGTAACCGAGATAATAAAAGACATCAAATCATAGAATCATAGAATAGTTTGGGTTGGAAGGGACCTTAAAGATAATCTAGTTCCAACCCCCCTGCCATGGGCAGGGATACCTTCCACTAGACCAGGTTGCTCAAAGCCTCATCCAGACTGGCTTTGAACACCTCCAGGGATGGGGCATCCACAACTTCCACAGCTTCTCTGGGCAACCTGTGCCAGTGTCTCACCACCCTCACAGTAAAGAATTTCTTCCAAATATCTAATCTAAATCTGCCCTCTTCCAGTTTAAATCCATTACCCCTTGTCCTGTCACTGCATGCCCTTGTAAAGTGTCTCTCCCCAGCTTTCCTGTAGAACCCCTTCAGGTACTGGAAGGCTGCTATGACGTCCTCCTGGAGCCTTCTCTTCTCCAGGCTGAACAACCCCAACTCTCTCAGCCTGTATTCATAGGAGAGGTGGTCCAGCCCTCTGATTATCTTCAGGGCCCTTTGTGGACATCTCAGTTCAGTGAAACACAGAAGGCTCATTAGCCAAAGCACTGTTTATGTTTGGTGACATCCATTTATTCAACAGCCTTACCTATTGCTCACTGAAATTAAGAAAAAGACCTTAAAAAAACCCCCAAACAAACAGTGCCACTTGTTCTTTAAAAAAATCTTGCCTCAGCCAGCAAGCCTTCTTTGTCTCTGTCTATACTGCTGG
>NW_010110584.1:0-9446 GCF_000699245.1 Pterocles gutturalis
CGTCCGAAGCGGGGGGCTGCCGGCGTCTGGGCTAAGGCTCGCTGCAGGGAGGTGTGGGACAGCCGGGAGCGCGGCCGGGGGTGAGGTGCCTTCCCTGCGCGGGGAAATCGGAGTTGTGACGGTAAGAGAGAAGCGAGAGGCGCTTCCCCTCACTTTGCCGATTTTGCAGGAAAGCATCTGCCAGCACAGGTAGACCCAGCCCACCGAAGACTTCCTTTTTCTCGTGAAGGGCTGCAAACAAGGGTTAATGGGTTTACACTAAAAGAGGAGAGGTTTAGACTAGATACAAGGAAGAAATATTTTACGCTGAGGGTGGTGAGACACTGGCACAGGTTGCCCAGGGAGGTGGGAGATGCCCCATCCCTGGAAACATTCAGGGTCAGGCTGGCCGGGGGGCAGCCTGATCTAGTGGAAGGTGTCCCTGCTCCCTGCAGGGGGGTTGGACTGGATGACCTCCATGGTCCCTTCCAACCCAAACTGTTCTATGATTCTATGAAACACAGAAAACCATGCTACCCTCAGCTGTCACATCAGACTTCCCTGGACTGTCAGCAGAGCTCATTTGAGGTGAGTGGGAGAAGGAAAGTCTGAGGTGCTCTCCAGCCAAGGAAGGATGAGACAGGTTACGAGCCCAGCCCTGGGCACTGGCCTCGTCATCTACATACGGGACTTGGTCAAAATGTGCTGCAGATCCCTCACGGGCTCCGATTTCCTTCTTGTAGCACGGGGAGCAGAAGAAGGCAACGCTCAGCCAGACCATGTCCCAGCACAGAAACCACAGGCAGGGGTGTGGGCTGCGCAGGCACAGGCGTACAGCACTGCCAGCCCAGTGCCTTGGTTGTTGGCAAGTGAGGCAGAGACTTTCACAGCTGCTAGTCACGTCTCTCTGTCTTGCACAAAACAGACTCTCCCCAATAATTCAGAGTGTCAAGAATTGTACTTGGCTCTAAGGACACGTCCATACAAGGGCTGCAGGGGCACTGCATCTCTGAAGGACAGCTCCAGACGCCGTGGGTCACTGTGCCCCTAAGCTGGGCTGGCAGTTTAAAGCACGGCGAGGCTCACTGCAGCACACCGTCCTCTAGCCAAGTGCCTGCCACTCGGGGGGCAGTGGAACATTTTGGGTTTTATCTGCTGTCGTGCCTGCATACGAACTGCCATGCGGATGTGTCTTCCCTTGGTCAGGACGCGTTTGAAAGTAGAGAGGCAGGCTTGCACTCAATGTTTGTGTGTCAGTAACAACTCTAAAGCTAGTTTACTAAAAAGCTGTTTCTGGGAAAGCAGTTATGTCTGTTCCTATTTGCTCTGAAGATAGTATCTCAAAATACAGAATCCTGAGAGACAAAACCCTCTCAAAGAGACAAAAAGACAAAGATAGAAAGGCTGTTATTTTAAAACCAAGAGGCCTTGACACTTGACACTGCTGATGTTTTGCTCCACTGTTTTAATCAACTCGGTCTCTTTCCACCACCAGTTAGAATGATATTTCTGACCATAATAACTACAGGGCTTGCAGCAGTTACATTTTCCCCAGCCCTCGGCCCTTGATTAAATGAATTTGAAGTTCTGAGAAATTTATTCCAGCCACTGTGGAGGGAAACTATTGCTTGTTGTGAGCAAATTGCAGGGTGGAGCCCTGCAGGAATCAAGCACAAAATGAGACCTACCGCAGATGAAATTTTTTATGGTTCCATAGGAGATTGGAAGGCTGTAAAGGATATCTGAATTGCCACAGCACTCTTAATTTACAAAAGGGGCTAAAAAATAAATGGAACTATTTTAAGAAATAATATCTTCAAGCAGTATAGGGGAGCCCAGATTTCAGACTGCTATTCATGAGCAAAAATGACACCTGATCAGATGAACAGTAGAAATACAGCAGTATGAGAGGGATAACAGTACGCTTGAGCTCTAAATTGGTTCCAGGAGAAAAAGCCTGTAGCAGTGCAGAATTCCTGTGAGCCTCCAGAGAGAGGCATTTCATTTTCCTTCTGAAATGTTCCTGTCACAGAAAGTCTGGTAGGGGATCTGCATGCATCCGCTCTGCTTTACCTGCTACAGAGTTCGTTACCAAGTAAGGTGTTTTCAGGCTTTGAAACCGCGTTCATTCCTGCACGTTCATGCAGTATCCTCTGCATGGCACCTCATCAGGGTGACCTGAAAATGGAGGCACAGCATGAGGAACAGAGGTTTGTAATTACAGTGGTTAAAATGCTTTCAGTTCTCCCTAGAAATCTCCCCTTTAAAGCTCTCTCCCTTAGCTTCCAGAGTCAGGACAGTGCTGCTCATCTCGTGACAGAAAGGAAGAGAGAAGTTACCTTCCTGAGGACAGAGGAAGTTACAGGACCTGACAGAGGGATTGAGATGCACCTTATTCAGCACTAAGTTTTAAGGGAACCAGGCATCTAAGGAAGGTGTTGGAAAGAGGTGAGAGAAACGGGGATTGGAAATAAATATTTCAGATGCTTCAGACGGGTATGCATTCCTGTATCTGCTCCAGGCAATTTCCCCTTGGAAATGCAACTCAAGTCATTTTTCTCCCCCTGATGGTTGACTCTTCAGGGAATTCAGTACATCCATAAGGCAGAATTTCCCTCTGCAAAAGTCTAGTTGACTCTTCCAAGTACACCATATTGATCCAGGTGTCCACAAGTTCTGTTTCCCACCATAGTTTCTACTGATTTGCAAGGGAGAGAGAGCAGCCTTCCTGTCCCAGCCCATCAGGCACTCTGTTTTCCATGGAACTCTTTTTAAAAACTGATCTCCCACTTGCCATCCTGCAGACACCGGCTATCAGTACACTTTTAAAACTGTAGTTAGACACAGCTGTTAGCAATTTCCACCTGGTCCTCACGGTTTCTTATTGTTCATTTTAGCAGTTCCATCCATTCTCTCTTCAAAATCCCTTCCACTGGTGAACACTGACTCAAATAGTGTATGAACTTCTGTGCAACAGCCTTGTTTTCTTCGAGTTCTCCTGTTAATACCGTGGCTATCAATTAGTCCAGCAGACTTCTGGAAGGATTGAAGAAGTTCTTAGGGATTCATGAAATATTATTAGCCTTGATTCCTTTTTGTGGGGACCCAATCTAACCGTTTTCTTACATTTAATCTGCAGGAACATGTGGGTTTTTTCCTATTATTTTTTTAATTTCAGTGTTACTTCACCCTTCTTAAAAGAAAGCTTCCTGTTTCTAATAACCTCCTTTAGCCTGTTGCTTACCTGTGCTGTCTCCCTTTGCCCATTCTCAAGCCTTCTTTAATAATCCAAGTGTGTGTAGACCTTAAGTTTCCAAAATGTGCATCTTAAAATAGCTTCCTTGCTGCCTCTAAGAATTTAGTTATTTTAGCTGTACTTCTAAAATTACTTTTTAACCAACTCTCTTATTTTTACATAGTTCCTCTTTTTGAAACTGAAGACAAGTTTGGTGAATGTTTTGGCTGCTGCTGCTCTTGTACTGCACCAAAGTATGTGAAGGCGGTTGTCATAGAATGGTTCTCAAAATATGAGATTTCAGACCAGATCCTGAATACTACTCAGGGTCAAGTGAAAAGCTATCTACCTTCTTGTAGATAGCTTGTAGAGGGCTTTCTAACAAGCTGTTCCGTGAAAGAGACACTGAAAAGGTCTAAAAAATCAGTCTCTGTGTTACAGCTGGATGTAACGTTGGTACAATCTAAATACAAGCAACAAAGTCTCCCATTCCTCCTGTATTTTCTGCCCTTGTGGATCAACTTGATCCCCCTTGGCATTTCACTATTAGTAAACAAGACCCAATATTGGGTTGGTTAATTATGGAATAATTCAGTAATTATTTGTACTCCTCTAAAATCTCCCTCTTCAGGCTTGACGTGTTAACCTATGCAGATATTATTTGATTTCTAATAAGTTTATTAATTTGATTTTATTTAAATAGCAGCTTTTCCAAAAACAAAATGGTTTTAATGGGAAGTGAACTTCCTGTCGCTCTGAAATCTCACCAGCACAGACTAAAATGTTACCTGGCTCAGCAGCTCCTACAGGTGCTGTGGTACTGTGAGACTGCTACTGGGAGAATGTTTACAGAGGTGTAAGTAAATCTACATCTGCAGATACACTGTGCCAACAGAAAAAGTACCAGGAAGGCTTATGGTACTCCGGCAAATGGCTTCGCTTGAGGACTTTATAGGACTTGAGACAGGGGATGGATATGTGTATGTTTTAATAAGAAAGCATCTATTACTGGCAGTATCAGCACACAATCCTGAAGAGAAACCATAGCCTCTTCAAGACAACAGGGTGCAGGGTATTGTATTTGTTGTTTCTTTACTACTAGGAGATACAATAAAGCTGCCTTCTACTATATTTGTTTGTAGATCACTGAATAGCCATTGGTTATAATCAAAATGTATTGGAACAATACATTTTCTGCTGTATTTTTTCTGCTGTGGAATTCATTTTAGTGTTATGATTTGATTTTTATTTAACAAAGGCAGACAGTTCAATAGAGTCATGTTTTATCTGCCACCTGATGTCTCTAAAGGAAAACACAAAAAAAATATATTTAACTTCTTAACCTTTTATAATAGTTTTATAAAATAAATACTGAAAAAGTTTACACAATAAAAGAACTGGGACACATCTTCCCAGCGATAAAACAGAAATTACAAAAGAAAATATTTCTCCCTATGCTGTATAATGCTAAACCATGTTACAATGGCAAAATAAGAAGATAATCTATTAAATTTGTACATTCAGAAAGTACATCAATACATGCAGAAGTGTTATTTTTTGTCTGGTGACATGATCTTTATTTTATATTTTTTATAAAATTTGTTTTATTTTATTTTATTTTATAAAATTTGGTTCTTTACAGTCTGCTTAATGTGAATACAGTAATTAATAAGCCTTCCTATTTATTTCCCTAATATGCTGCCAGATGGATCTGATATTCCATTTTACTTGTTTGGCAACCATGCACATCCTTTGACTGCCTGTTTTAATCCTGCCTTTAAGTCTCTTAACATAAATAAAGATAATCCATCCAGAATCCTCTACCTCTCTGATCATTTTATGTTCAGCTTCTTCTGCGTTTAACTTTGTGTTTTTATTCTCAATGAACCAAGTGCACAGACCAACATTTTATAACTTTGAATGTCATTTTACAGAGAAGAACTGTGAATGAGTGTCAACCACCAAGTGATACTGAATGTCATATAGCATTTGGCTATTTCATTTTTCTTGTGTAATGCAAGGATAACAGCACGAAGTCCCCTATAAGACAGGCATGCTGACTGACAAGGTTTATTAAGATAGATGAATATAGTATATTTGAGTTCAGAATATGGCCTACCTTATTACCAGGCAAATAGGAAGTAAGCATGTGTTGTCATTTGGTCCGTGTTTTTCATTGATTTGTTGAGTTACGGAGGCACAAAGCTTCTAAAGATGACATCAGAAGTTATCCAACAACTTATAATAGCAATGAGAGGATTATGAGCTACTGTAATCTCTTCTTCGAGTCACTGACACACATAAGCAAGATCCTCAGAAGTGACAGGGCTGCTTTGCAAGAGACATAATCTTCAAACTAAAAGGAAAATCAAGATAGAAGGCAAAGAAGCATCACAGATACATCCAGAAAATAACACCTTTGGAAGTTATAGCGGAAAAAAAAGAAGAGTCTGAAGTAAAGAAATATTGAATATCTCCTGTAATCCTCACACACTTCAGAGCTCTATCAGTTTTCAGTGTGAATTTAAGTAGTTGTTACGAACATGTGTTTCATTCTGCAAAGCGTGGCAACAAATTCAGAAGTGTGCAAGTATAAGGTTGAATTTATCCGCACACCTGTATCACTGATTGGAGTGGAAATAGAGCAGATCGCTCACATCAGTGACAGAACACTTTTAGAATCGCTGTGGTTTATGTGATTAAAAATCTGATCATCTTAGCTCGATTTTAAAACCTGAAAACAAAAAGAATGTTTAGTGTCTTATGGCACTGTCCATGACATCCAAAGTGGAAACAAAATACCATTAGTATTTTACTACTATTAAATCTATTTTTTATGGCCTTTGTTGACAAAAACTGGGTGAAAGCTGTGTTGATATCAGTAACATTCCCATTGAATTCATTGGGCCAGAACTTCACTACATAACTTTTATTGTGTTTCCATATTAAATAATAGAAATTCTTACCACCTCTGGACACATTCATAGATCCTTTCAAATATTACAAGTGGTGGAGTTTCTGTCTTTAAAGCTTGGAACTTACTGGTTAAATAGGAATGCTTTTAATAAAACATCATTTTGTTTAAAAAGATGCAGCTTCTTTTCCTTTGTTCTTGTGCCATGATAAACAACCAGTTTCATATGCACATATTGGAAAATGCTCAGATTCTTACATACTGGAAGAGTGTCCTTGAATTCAGAGAGAATTGGTTTTAAATCAGAGCAGAAATTTTGATCCACTATATTAACACTTATGCTGCAAGAGGCAGTGTGGCTTGAACAAGCAAAACCAAACAAAAGAATGTGCAGGATCTTCCTTTCCACCACAACTAGAGAAAGCACCCTTGGAATTAGCTTTGAATAAGGCTGCTCCAGTCCAAGCTGTGGCTGTAGCAGGCCTTTCAGTAGTTCAGTTTGTATCTGCCCCACCGGAAAGTATATGAGTGATGTGGGGGCTTACAATATATCACAACCTCTTCTGACTTACAGAATTACACACACTTTGAAATCCCACATCATTTTTCTTTAAAGAGGAAAAATGGAGACAGGTATTTCTTTAATGCAACTCTGTTCATTTACAAAGGATGTTTATAAAGTCTTTTTTTTTTTTTTTCATTCTCTGGCCATATTAAGAAAATTTTGCTTTGACCACAGGCTTGTCTTTTGTTCTGGGTACTGTTTCCTGCAAGGGCTCTCTTTCACTCTTCATTTTTAAGATCATGTCACATATTTTTTTGTGGCCCTGTTTGAGACATTTGTCTTTGTGTGCGTTTGTGATGGCTTTGCAGTTTCTCTTGTTTATACGCACATACAGACACACACAACCTACACAACTGTTGCACTGGGCACAAGAGTCTCAGTAAGAGCCTGTACCATCTGGCCAAGCCATTAAAGTGCACATTTGCATGTGGTATAGCTCCTGGGTGGTATTTTTGCATTGTTTCAGCTATCGCTAAACAAATAGGCATTTAATTGTGTCTTCAATGAGCCTGAACAGAAGACAGCTACTATACCCATGAGCTTCACTGGGAAAGTGCAATTGCCCAGCCCCCACTACTGCCATGTACAAAAGCAAAGTGAGAAGGGGCAACACGAGCTAAGGCACTCTCTTAATGAAGTAATGTCAAATTTTCTTCCCAACTAGCAGCTGCCTTAGCGGCCACCTGCTCTAGTTTTTTTTACTGCAGCTATCTGACCCGTGAGACATTGCTGACCTCTCCTTCTGCCCTTCTTCACTGTCCTCACACACTCCCAGCCCCGCATCGCTTTGGAGAAGTTGGGAGGACAGCAGGAACACAGCATTGACATAAATCAAGGTTCATGAATGGGCTATAAAATTTTGGACTCACGTGTCTCTGTGCGCATTTGTCTGTGACACAGGGGGACAGGCAGCTAGAAAGTGACATGAAAAGCCTGACAGAGAAAAAAGAGCTCTACTCAGGGGAGGTCACAGCAAAGGTCAGTGAACTTCCCTGGTGAGAATGAGTGTGCCACCAGATAATGGGAAATGGCAGTGGACGGACCTCCATCGGTTCACTTGTCAAATCAGAAAATCAAGGCCAAACTGGAAAACAAAAGCACTGAAATACCACAGAACCCACATAATTTTTACTATGGGGACGATAGTATCAGGTTGTTTAAAACTAAAAACCATCACAACAACAAAAAAAACTTTAGGTCAAATCTTTCAGTTAGTTATTTTAGATTGATCTGCAAATACAGTCTGTGTTGTTTCCAAACACTGAGGAGGATGAGCAAGCAAGTTTGTAAATTCCTCAATTAGGGGGTTTCCTGTTCTTGAAAAGACATATATTTTAAGTTGTTTAATTAATATATGCATCTTTGGCTTCTCCAAGTATGCAGGGAAACAGTATGCTTTTATTTCGCACTTCAGAAATGCAGCAAATCAATGAAACTGAGTAAGAGAAGGAACCCTGTCTACTAGTTAGAATGGGAGTTCTCTTTTTTTTCTAACCTGCATCATTGTCAACCAATACGAAGTGAGCACAAACAGATAGCAACATTGTCCCAGTAAGGATATTGAAAGATACAAATAGGAATAACTTGCAAAGCTATACTCAGACATGAAATGAAATGTGAATTAAATACTCATAAAATTTAGTAAAGTATCCTAAATTATTAATGATGATTGTACTGAAATCTCATCGAGGAGCAGATGATGACATCTGAGCAGAAGACTCTGGACTAGATCAACCAGTATGCTTCAGGTTTTTTGTACCATGCCAGTGACACCAAGTACTTGTAAACCCTGCTTAACCAGATAAACGATGTCTACAACTCTTTAGGGTTCTTTAAACGGCACAAAGCAGCAACTAAAGTACACAAAGGTATTAGTTCTGCTTTGCTCAATAGCTTGATTTGCTGGTTACTTGGGAAAGAGCACTGATTTTTCATGGGCTGTACGCGGTACAATACCTGCTAGCAACACGGGTCATTTAAGGGTGATTCTGCCTGTTCAATAACATTTTGCTTGAAGAAGGCTAAACCAAGCCTTTAATAATGACTTGGATTTGGAATCACAGTCTGTGAAGGTGTCCTTTAAAGATATTTCACGATCTTGGCTGGCAATTGGTTGCCTGTCTTCAGAATTTGGACCTAAATGCTGTCACGCCATGAGCCGCATGAATCAATAGGTAGCTATTTTGACTCGCTGAAGAAAGTAGTAGTTGTGTTTTACAAGCATCATAGAAACGTTTCCTCATTCACTCTCACAGTACTCTCTTTCTACGAGCAATTGGCAGACATGAGCATTATCAATACCAGAGAAATGAAGGTGGGAACTGTCAGAAAGACACGTGTCCACCTGCAATTACACTTCAGTAACTGCACGGCATCACATTCCTTCGGTTGTTTGACCGTGGTATTAAAGCATTTATCACACAACAAACCAGGAGCAGGTAAGTTGTCACCTGTCGCCTTGGTCCTGTAATCAAATAGGCTACCGAGCCAAAAAAAAAAAAATAGGCTGCGGAGCCACTTTTTACCAATTGTATCGTCATAAAATAGCAAGTATGAATACGCTTAATTCTGCCAAAATAATAGGATGTATGCTTTTCTGTTCCTGAGCCAGTTATCCTGTCAGCAGGCCCTCCTCCTGACCCTCTCAGGGCACTTTACATCTCCTGAAGGGCACTTGCGGCTCCAGCCACCGCTTTCCCGCGTCTGCGCTGAGGTAAAGCGGGCGGGGGGAGGAGCGGAGGGAGGAGCGGCGC
>NW_010110585.1:0-481 GCF_000699245.1 Pterocles gutturalis
GGGTTAGGCATAACAGCAGTGTATATTTTAAATTCCTTGAGGGAAAGGTCTTTTCTTGTCGTGCAGAACCCAAGTTCGTATAGAGGGTCTCAAATACTTCTCTTACTTTTTTCAGCAAGAGTGAACAATACTTGGCAAACTTCTGGTCTGCATGGTGAACCAAGTTAAAACTTTAACACTTCAGAATAACCCCTCTGTGGAACCTACTTCGCTGCTTTTCAGTACAGCTCAAACGGAGGCCATAGAGCATCTTCTTAGGAATTGATGGTTAAGATCCTCCAATGCAACAAGCCAACAGAGCTTAGGTGGAGTCGAGGCTGAATCGGGGATGGTTTTGTTGCTAAGCAAGTGACTTAGAGGCCAGGCAAGTGTATGATCAGTTTGCTCAGTCCAAAAACTGGTAAACCTCGATGGCATGAATTTAGGTTAAATTTTTACCGGTAGTGGGTCCACAGAGTAAAAGCCAGCAATAGGAACAGAA
>NW_010110586.1:0-66358 GCF_000699245.1 Pterocles gutturalis
ATATTTTATGTAATATATATTATATAAAAATTATACATATATTAGATATAATTATTTCCCTCTTTTACTTAACAGTTTCTGATTTTTCCTCCTCTGAATGAGGCAGGCTGTTGCTATCATGCTCTCTTTATGATTTCTAACTTGGCTTCTGCAATGAAATAAAAAACCAGTCCTCACTTTGCAAACATGTGGTCATGCTTCTTAAATGAAATGGTGTGATGCTCAGAGTACCAAGGCTGTAATTCAAGTTGCTGATCACAAACTGCCCAAGTCATTTTTCTTTCAGGATATTGCCTTGCTCTGAACCTGAAGATTGACTTACAATTTGGCGGGCCACCCAGGATATCTGTTACTGTTAGGAAGAGCAATTAGCAAGCACTGGCAAGGCATTCTCCTAAATAATAAGGCTCTATTGCTCACTGGTGAATTTAAACAAAAAGATAAGTATCACACACAACAAGGGTAGCTGTATGCATCTTTTTCCTCTGTTGTTTATTACTTATTGCTTAGTAGCAAATACACTACAGCTCACAGAACATCAAAATTCTTAAAACCAACAAATCAAAGATCCTTATTAAAGGAGCTTCTGAATATAGAAGCAAGTCTTCTCCTATTCAGAGCAGCATAGACAGATGTTAAATTAGAAGTGCAGAAGTAAATCTTTAAAACACTGAGAGTTAAGTATTATGTTTGCAGAAATTGTCCTCTTCAGCTGAGGCAATATTTGTTTTGTCAAACATTTTTTAAAAATTGAAAGTTTTTTTTGTTTTTTTTTTTAAGGGATTTTATGCTGCTTTGGCTATTTCCAGTTGACTATGGTGGCTTTGACTATCGCTGTCCTGGTCCCAGATAGCAGCTCGCTGAAATGAGCTGTACTACAAAGCTCAAATTCATCATGCCAATGTTGCTCTTTCAAGTTACATTTTATCACCAAGGTCTAAGGCAGTGAATAACTGGTCTCAAATTCTCCCATCAGCCGAGCAGCAGAGAAATTTTTGAGAAAAGTTTTCATAGTCAGACAACACACAAACCAGTGATAATGGCTTTATACAGAAGAAGAGTGGCAGATGCCACAGAGAATGCTCTTAGACAAGTCTTCTTGCATTTACAAGTGCACTACAGCACATCCAGCCTGCTAGATGGTAGCCTTTAGAAGAGAGCACTTAGCAGTTCGGTGTTGAAGGGGAGAGCTTGAAATGATGGAGTAGCTTGAGTGTGCATGGGGGAGTTGACAAGAGGGAGTGGAGGCAACCTTACCCTCGTTAGCAACATCGTAAACTACAGAGAGAGAATGTCCTTTCTCATGTTTCCTGCACAGATGCTGGAGATACTTCTTATTCTATAAAACTTTGCTGGATATAGCTCCGTTTGCAGGATCTCATTCCAGGTTTGAGGAGTGAGTACATTCTTGTCCGGTCTTCAGACTGATTCAGTTTGGAAAAAAAAAAACCCATGCCAAAGTTTCCTTCAGTGTGGTTCTCTGTCAGGATAGGTGTCTGCACCAGTGGGTGACAATCAACTTTTCAGTTTAGAAACAGTTTTGAAATTTAGTGGGTGTGAGAGTAGTGTATCTACCTATGCTTTTAATTTTTAAATGAACACTTTCCCTGTAATCTTGCTAAGAAGCACAGTTTAACTCAGAAGATACTCAACACTTACTGTTCCCTGTGAAACCTGTTGGCTCATAAGGGGTTGGAGCGACTTCTTGCTGTGAAAGTCACAGCCTAGAGAGGCACCAAGTGATACAGTAAGGTGGCAAGTGATCCCAGCTCATGCTCAAACACATTTGCAGTTGTCGTTCCACAAAGTGCTAATGTATATTTTTAATCTTATTGGATTTAAGGGGATTTGGAATGTCCTTAATGACTGTGCTACAGCTGAGTGATCTTCTGACTTGGAGGTTCAACCGGAGGCTGTACTAAAACAAACTGTGCAAACCTGCCCTCACCCTCACACCCAGGCCCTGCACCTGCAATCCACCGCTCATCACAGACTAGTGAAATGAAGACTGTGTCTCTTTGGTGGTCTTGAAGAGCAAACAAACGTCTGCCAGGAATTGTTTAGGTGTAGTTGCTCCTGCCTTGGCCTGGACGAATGGCCTTCTACAAGCAATTGGAACACAATTTTCTGAGATTTTTATGAAATGGTGCTACATGACAGTTAGACTATTAGATGGATGACAATTACAGCTTTTAGTCAGTAGCCAAAATTAAAAACAATTATATTAATTGTACAGATTTTCCTGTAGCTCTTAAACTTTTCCAAGTTTACCTAGATATCTTCCCCAAGAAAAGCAGATTGGAGAAAAGAGAATGTTTTCCTGTTGGGAAGAGAATCGTTTTCAGCTTACCGACTGAGAGGACATACTTTCCATCCCATTTTACCTGTTATTTCTCACAAGGGTTGACACAGACAGAAAAAGGTCTAAATCACAAATGGCAATTGTAAGCCCCACTTGGGCAGCTAAGTCCAAAATGTATATCCTGTGAATTCCACCCCCAGCTGCCGCTTGGCTCTGTCAAAATCTACCCTGTATCTCTGTTTCCATGGTAAAATCTCCATCTTGTCAGCTGCTGGCCATAGTTACAATTAGTCAAAACCAAATGCTTTTGTCTAAGCACAAGACCTGGTAGATTTCCCAAAGAGATGCTTTCCTATCTATTCCACCTTGCAAGGAGAAGACCTAAGTTTAAGTCCACCCCATACCTCATGTCATACTTTGCCAGGAAAGGTGGTACAGAGACAGTTACACCCCTAAATCATCTAACTTCAGATAAGAAGGGGCTTTCAATATCCTAACTCTTGTGATTTTTTTCAATGAGATACCTTTATTTTGGGGAATTAGGCTTATATTTTCTCTTAAAATTAGTATCTTGGCTCCTATGATAATTATCAGAGGTCTGGCTGAGCCTGGAGGATGATTCAGATGCCCTACCAGCACGGATGGTCTTCAGTTCCCTTAACGTTGGCTCCTCCTGCCATTTGATACTCCAGGATAGATGAGACATCTGCATGGGGCTGGCAGATATGACGCAAGATGGAGGAAGCCCATGTTCTTTTTGATGCAGGAACAGGATGCCAACCAGGATACTCCACACCACCTAAAATAGCATTAGACACCTGCTTTTAGGCAACTGAATCCTGGTTTTGGAAAGATTAATTACTTCTAGATTCATCGATTATACAGAATATATCTCTCTGGATAGGAGTGAGCTGAACTCCCATGTTGATGCCTATGTTTAGGTGCTCTCACCTGGAATGAGATCGCCTCCCCCAGCAGGATTAAGTGGCCAAAATATGGGTGTCTACTACAATCCTGGGTACCCCACCTGGACTCCAGCCACCACTGCAGGAGGGCGAGGGTCTCCCAGCAGTGCTGTGTCTTCTCCATCAGCCCCATACAATTACTCTGGACATGCTGAGGTGTCTCAGAGGGCTTTGGCCGCCTGTATTTAGGCCACTGCATCCTTCCTACAGTGTCCTGAAGATGGCTGGGAAGAGGCTGTCAGTACGCTCTGTGCCAGGGCCACTCTGATGTCCCTGGGCAGGGGAGAGCCAAAGCCTGCACTGATGTTGTTCACAAGACTTCTGTCACATCTGCTGGCTGTGGTGGCTTCACCGCTGGCTTGCAGGGGCAGCACCAATTCACTCTGTGCTGATTTTGTGCTACATACTGCTCCCTGGCTTGAAAAGCACATCGGAGGCTGATGACGAAATTTCCATTTTTTATCCTACAGTTCTCTGACCCTAGCAAAGAAATACAAACTGTGCCCTCTCCCACTAAGAGCACACATTATGGATCCCCCCAGCACTTTCTTACTAGTTAGAGCTGCACTGCTAGGCTTTTGTATTTTTACTGCCAACACAATCCTCAGCAGAGATTTGTGAACTTTACTTCAATATTCCGTGGTCTGAAATTATTTTTTGGTATCAGGATAGACTTTGCAGAATGGCACCATGGGTCTGAAGAATTCAAATAAGATTTATCATTGGAGTACAGAGGCTTTGTCTGCCCACCTCTTTGGGTGAGAACAAACTCTTCTGTGCTGCTGTGCACAGCAGTAACAGGGTAGAGAAAGCAGACAGCAAGAGAAATCTTGGCTTGTGACAGAGGGGCTAAACTAAAGAAACTAATGGGCATCATCCCCAGGCGAGGAAGGAGAGCTTGAATGTCTCACTGTACCTTTTTTAAGGTGTCTGACTTTGCAAAGAGATTTACTTGGCAAGTATATAGAATTGTCTTTGCATGTAAGTATGCTTAAATACCCTTGCTTGTGAGTGTGTCTTTCTCACACTGTTGTGTGACAGCAATTCATGTAGTCCTAATCTCTTATTTTATCTCAGTGAGCAGGTGTGAGGGCAACAAACTCCCTTCCAATAAACCCCTAACGCCATGTTGCCGTTTTGTGTTGGACGAGGAGTAGTGGGGATAAAAGGAAACCTTGGTGCCAAGATGATGAAAGGTTTCCACAACCATGTGAACAGTACAGGAGAGCAAAGATGACACTTGAACTCAGATGGGTTTGGGTAAACCTGTTATTTGAGATCCCTGAACCCCGTCCGTCCCAGCTGTTTCAAAAATGGAAGCTTTAAATTAACAGTTTGCCCAGGGACAGGCAATAAACATTTAGAGCATTTTTATATTTGCAGATAAATGTGAACTTAACTTCTCTCGTACTAAAATAGTAATTTAACTTAAGGGGATAATTTCTTCCCTCCCCCACCCACCAGCCAGTTTTCAAACTCAACTCACCTCATATAGTCCAAGGGATTCCCTGGCATCAAAATTCAGAAAAATAATTTTTTAATAAAAGAGCAGTTTTAGTGCAAACCAGGAGGCTAAAAGCACAGAAATATCCTGCATACATGTAGGGTTTCCAGGACACCAAATTGTCTTTCCCTGGTACCTGATTCAGTTGAACCAATTCACAAGTTATCACTGCTTGGGGATGAAAGAAATAGCAACTCCTTTAGACCAAAAAAAAAAATTCCTTCATTTGGTGTTTCAGAAACTTCTATAGCTATAGCGAGATTCTTGTAAATGGTCAGTTTGTAGAAAGGAGATGGGGACAGAGTTTATGCAGGGACAGCGTAAGGGTATGGGTTCTTCCACGGCCCCAGGCATGAGTCTGGACCATCGTCATTCCCTGGTGCTCTTGGCTTCTCGCCAACCCTGAACTATCCATGTTCAGCACATACTTGACTTCCAGTGGGATGAGTCTGCTCACAGTATTAAGATATTGGATTTCTTTGTTGGTGGTGCTTAAATACAGGTTTAAGACTTAGAGCACCATGTATTGCCCTAAGGCCAATTGGGGTGGTCCCTGAAAAGCAACCAGTTCCCATCATCAGCGTCAGTTACCAACAAATGACTAAAAAAAGGCCCTGCTTGGGGCAGGAGGGGACATGAGTAGTCACTCCTGTTGCCAGCCTGCAAACCTGGCACAGAATCAGCAAGGTGTGAACATCACCATGCTCCTGCATCCTCCCCAGTGCCTGCGTGACATTGTAGGATCTGGTCAGCAAGGACTGAAAAAAAAAAATTGTAAGTGCCTTTGCAATAGATAACTTTGCAAACACATAGCAGGACGACCAACATCTGGGCGAGAATTACGTCCATCAGCAATGGGCAGGCAAATCAGCCTTCTTGCTGCCTCCTGAAACCCCCAGATGCAGGAGGAACCCTCGGCTTCCAGCAGCAGAGGAGCTTTACTGAGAGGGGTGTGCAGGGTCCAGCACTGACCATGTTCTAATCCAAGTGATAAATCAGCAATGCTCCGAGCACCCACCTGCAAACATCTCACTCAGCATGGGAACAACAGGCAACCGTGGTCAAAGAGGGCACAGTTGCCTTAATGCATGCAGGTGCTGGATACACCCACAGTAATTAATAATACAGAAATAATGTGGTTAAAAGCTAGTGTTACCACACAGTTATGCAAGTCACAATTACATGAGCTGAGCCGTATTAATTACAACAAGTCTTGTTCACAGCAGACAATGTCTTTTGTCTCTGCTCCTGTCTTTTCCTTTTGGATAGATCATGCTTTAGACAGACTTTGCTAAAGATCAAGCTGCTACCAACTCAACCAAGATGACTGCCTGGAGTTGCTGAAATGTTAGATCAAGGACCTGGGTCAAACAGGACATGTTATTGTAAACAAGTCTCAAACTGCAGTTCTTGTTTATTTATTTTTTTTAAAGACTTTGTAGTTGGCAGTTGTTGCAGAGAAAAACCGCTCAGCTTACATGGTACTGCCACTAATCACATTCTTTAGAAGAGCTACATTGCAGAACAGGTGATAATTAAAACCAAAATAAGATTACAATACTTCTAAATGAATTTAATACCTCATGCAAGGATAACTGCATAGGAAAACATTTATTACATAGCATCCACAAATCCTGTTTCCATATGAAATAGCTGGAGAGGTTTCCTTGCAATCTTAGCAACACATTCCAGACTTTGACCAGAAAGAGAAATAACATGGCAGCATCCATAGAATGGCATGGTGTTCACGTGGGGATATGTGAATAAGAATTTCCCTGCAGAAAGGCATCACTCAGAACAGTGACAGAAGGGGTCACCTCTGTTCAGGCAGGTGTGAGCATTGCTCTCTGCCACCCAGGCACACAGGGGCAGAAAAGCAGCATGCCTGCCAGCAACAACAAGCTTACAGACAGGCAGGTTAAAGCTCTGGGACAGAGGAGAGGATGAGTGAGAGACATAAAACTGGGTTTGTAACACCAGATGTAATTGCCCGAGATTGCTACTGCTGTAGTGCTGGATTAGCCCCTGCTCTGTGGCAGGATACTGTTACCCAGGGCATACATTTCACTTGATGATAATTTCCTATGCAGCATGGCCACCCCTCCTCAGAGTTTTTGTTTGCACTGGAATGCTGCAGTCATGGTCCTTAAACAGCTTTTAAAATAATTGTCTTTTGTCCCAAGTAGGCTCAACTACTGAGACCCCGGCTCTCCGCCTGGGACCACATTCTCGGAGGTGACCAGGCCAACTGAGTATTTGCGGGGCCCATCACTGCCTTAAAATGCATGAAGCGATCCCTCGTCTTTTTGGTGGTGCTGGCGGGGAATAGTTTTAACCTTGCCGTAAGAGTTATCCCAAAATATCTTTTCTGAACAGCCTTGCAAAAGCTGCCGGGCAAATCTTTCATAGCTTTAAGTATTACTGGTACTTTCCAGATAACGTAATTCTACTTTCTCTGGGCCATTCCTAACATATTACATGTGCGCTGCATGACTGTCGAGGCAGCAGGACAACAAAAGGTTTGCCAAGACTGACTACCTCCCTGGAGCCGAGCTCCTGGGACTTCTCGCCTCGCACCTCCACAAAACATGCTGATATGGTTGGCGAAGCTGAGGAAACGTGCCAAGATCCACATGTCCGTCTGATAAAAAGAATGCCAAAACTCTCCCTTTGAACAGTCAGACTTTGCTTTACATCCCCAAAAGGCAGCAAAGCCCCATCTCTGCTTCTGCAGACCAAAACCAGGAGCTGGTTTCTATGTCCTAAAGAAATCACAACAGGTGTGTTGCCAGCAGCTTCCCCTGGAGTGAGTGAGGAAGGGCTTAATTATGACTTCTAACTGTCATAAGAAGAAAGCTATTTCTTAAATATCCAGATTGCAATCCTTTTAGGCTTTTATAGAGCAAAGTCAGTGTCCTATTGCTACTTAAGAGACAGCCAGGTTTGCCTGTGAAGCAGGTGCACAGCAAGATACAGCAGGTAAGTCAGCACTAAATTTACATTCCTTTTATAGCTCTGGACACCAGTTACAAAGGTGTGACGATAGATGTAGGTGCTTAATAGATTAAAAAAAAAAAATTAGTAGTGACTCAGGATTAAAGTCTGTAGTTCTTTCTTAGACAAGCCTGCTGAGCCTTCAAACAATATTCCACACTGCAGCATGCAGATGTTGATTCAATCCACTTCAAACCATCCCTTTCACACCCAAACTCATTCAAGAAATTAAAAAAAAAAAAGAAAAAAAAAAGAAAAAAAAGAAAAAGAAAGAAAAAAAGAAAAAAAGAAAAAAAGCACAATACCAAATGTACAAGAACCCTCTTACAGCTAAACCTGAGGAAACAAATATTATACTTCTCGCATACCAAGGCAAAAATCCCACTAACTCCAATGACATAGAAACTTACCTTCTAGTCACAATCTGACATTTTAACTATGGTTTTAATAATGTCATCAAGCCTGAGGACTAGTTCAGGCACAGATTTGCATTAGATCTTTGATCTACATGCAGAATTATTAAGGTAATGGACTTTCTATTGCCTTTTGTATTTGTACAGTTAAGCTCACACAAGGGCAGGTTTGTTAAAAAACACTGCATAAAGGTATCTGCCAAGTCAACAGAGACTCTTCCATATGATGCTTTTTATCAAGGCCAAGTTACTTCTAATAATTGTCTGCAAAGACTAATTTCTAAATAATTCCCGTTGCAAAACTAATTGCTTAATTGTAATGTTGCTTGTGCTACTCATCATTTTGAAATTACTTTAAATCAGTTTTTATCTTCCTTCTAGAGAAACACCAGATTTTTTCGCAAGTGGAAGAGAAGGAAGGAGACTCTTCAGTGGGATACCATTAATCAGTTCTCACATTCTTGTTACTCAGACATTTAATCATCTCTCACCACAACAAAACTCTCCCTGGCTTCAGCAGAATTTCATCCTAGGCAAATACTATTACAACAGGGCATAACTAAGTGTTCCCCACAAAAAAGGCTCTTAAAAAAAAGCCCTGCCAGTTTTATCTCTGTGTGGTGGTGACTGTAGTCAACCCAAGCCCGTAGCACTGTGAGTGCCGTGTTCATTCTTAGCACCACCAGCTGAAGCTGGTCCCTCGTTTGTGTGCATAGTAACCAGCCCCAAACAGAACAAGCAAAGGCAGCCCTGCTGTAAAACTTCCAGTTCGGTAAATTAAGACCATCACAATCTTTGCTCTATAAAAAGCCCTATGGAATAAGTTCAAGATTTCTTTCCTTGCCATAAGGAAAAAATAGCAGATGGCATCGAGTCCTTCCCTGAGCAACCAGCTGAGAAATGGCAGAGGGACTACAGGAGGTAAGACAACACCCTATGGCAGGGCAGAGGGCTCCTCAGCAAAGAGGTAAAAATCTTCCCAAGCTTTGACAGAGTTCAGATGAAAGTTCAGCAGATCTCCAAACAGGCAGGGTGGATATGCAGATGAGAAAGAGGTGGCACCAAGGGAAAAACCTGTCACTGTTAAAAACAGTGCTGTCCAAATACAGAGGACAACTAAGATTAATCAGGAAATTCAAACTAAAAAAAATCCCATTCAGATTTTGAAAAATTAACTATAGAAAGCTTGAAGACACCCCCAGAAATCACTGCTGAGGGGAGCAGATGTATGTGGGAGTTAATAAGCTGCAAAAAAATCCATGGGTGTGTTCTATTGCCTCTGCTGTCAATACGGGAGTATGAGGGCAAAGGAACTGGTTCACCCATGACTTCAGGCAGTCAAATGCACTTTTCCAGATCCAGCGGTGCCAGATGTTGTGCCTCCCTGTTCCTTCCACTGCCTTCCTTCTGCAGCTGTACCTCCCTAAACACTCTCCTTGTGAAAGTGTATCTAAATGACCTGTATTCATTCACATAACAGGTCTTTTCTATGATAGGAGACATACAGAAGCTGAACAAAAACCTCAATGACACAACAACAAACCCCTGTTACTTCTAGTATTACAGAGCATGTGCTTGAATAACACTCCAGGGCTCTTCACTTAAAGACAAGTGAAGGGAGGTCCTATTCAGACCACCCAAAGCCAAATTTTGACTCAGCTGTCTCCTTGGTTCTCCTGTGAGGCAGGAAGGGTGCTTGCTTAACAGGTGAGAGATCACAGAGTGGACACAAAGTACAGAACACATCTGTTCTCACACAAGCAAGGCTCTCAAGACAACACCAGAGCAGCCTAAGCCACAGAGAATGGCAAGATGATGGAAACACACAATCGTCCTATTCCTCACCATCTTGGTTCTTGCAGTTAGCCCAAATGATGCAGCACTGGTTTCCCCAAGATGTTTGCTACCAAGCTGCAGTGCCTGCGCTGCCAGGGAAGGAGCAAGCAGGCACTAAATGCATGGCACACAGTTAAGGGCAGTCAGGAGCCGCTGGCAGGGCAGGCGCAGCCTGGTGTCCCTCTTTTCAGCACAAAAGTTTGGAGTATTTCTTCATTCTTCCAAGCTCCTGAACATGAAGAGCCTCTATGGAGTAGCACTATTTTAAATGGGGTAGCACAATTTTAAATAATTACTTATCTGGCAACACTCTGCTTTGCTCCCTTCTTTGAGATGTGCGTGATCTCACTGTATGCACAAATAAGGTTAAGCCTGATTAACTTAACATGCAACATTAAATGAATTGAAGATGAAACAACTTTTTGTCCTGTTGTTTTAGACACCATTTCATATTTCACATACACACAGATTGCAGGAGAAATTTTTAAAGATGTAAACAGGAGCAGGCATTTTTTTTTCTGTGTTACAGACTGTGTTTGTCCATGCTATGAAACAGAAAACACACAAATAAACCTTTTATCCAAACAGCCCTTTCTGGGCATCCTGCTTTATATTCACAAACAGTTCTGCCCTCCCAATAAAATTAGCATGGCATGCAGATCATATGGTTGTTTATAAAAGACACCAATTCACACAGAAATAAGTTCCCAGAGCAGTTTATTGTTGAATGCTGTATTTAGGTATATAGCACACTACACGAGATGAACAGTGGTGAGACTTCTAACAGTTTACATCCAGGTCAAGAATTTAGGCAAAAATTTGAAATTATAGTCTTCTGACCTCTGCTGCAGTCAAAATAGTCAAAATATTGACAGCCTTTAGGAAGCCATATCCATCTCTTCGCATTAAGGAAGCCACCCACCTCAGCTAGGTCAGCAAAAGACGGCCAGTACCAAAGAGAAAGGATGTTGCTTTATAAAAACAATGAAAACAGTGGGTTTGGTTGGAGGATCACATTCTGTGTTGCTCTTCAGTTTTGGCTGCCCCTGATCGGGAAGGCCACCAGTATTAACCTTGGGTGTTAGTGACGTTAAGCTGAGGGTTCACCCCACAGCCACAGGAATAGAGAAAGAACCACAAAACTGCTGAAGATGCTAACCTGGACCAAGTTTCACTGTGCAGTTGTTTGTACTTCAGCAAACAGCAAAGGCCCTGTCAACACCATGCTGTAGACATTTAGCTGGCTGCTGACAGCAGTGAAGTCTCTGTGATTTGGAGAATGCAAACATGGTTTCCACATCCAGAAAAGCCCAGCAGATGCCTACAGCAATAAGGATGAGGAGAATCTGCTCTAGGATTGGGCCATTCTTTCTCAGTCATTCACTAGGCCATCCAGGACACTTAGCAAATCCTGCAGGAGCTCCAAGACTCTGAATGTTTCAGTTCAAGACTTGAGTTACACACCGAACACATGAGACAAACTCTGAATTTCTAGGGTGGAAAAATGACATTCCTTTTTTGTTGGTGTTTGTTTCTTTTCTTTTCCTCTCCTTATAAAAACACAACCGCCCCTTTATGTTTTTGATTCCTGACTGATATGCTTTGGAAAGGTATTTTTATATAGCTGTCTTTGGTGCCATTAAGATCTCCTTCCCAGGTGGTACTGAGTTAGAGGCTATCCCTGTGTATTTCCTTATAGTTGTCAGCACCGAATTTAATTTATCATATTATCACCTCTCATGTGTCAGAGATCCTTTCAGAACTCTCCAGCTTATTTTTGTTTTCACTGTCTTGAATAATTCCACGTTATTCTCACCACACTATTTTCTGCATTTCCCCTTAGCTTTTAGGAATGCAGTCACTAGCACAGCTCCCCATGGGACATTGTAAACCTGACCATTTATTGGCTCCTTGCTGTAACAAATTATTAAAACAAAAGATAACTCTCCCTTCTTAACCCAGCAAAGCTTAATTTCTGTAAGGATCTTCAGTGACTGACCTTATCAAAAGCTTGTGGAAATCCATGTACACTATTAAATGGAGGACCTTAAACCATATGCTTGTTGACACTTTCAAAGAACTTCTGAGACCTTCTTCCTTTTCCACACTATGCCTTATTATTTGCCAGCTAACAGCAACACTGCTGTTCCTCTCAGTCTGCCTAGTACAGATGTCAGACATCTACCCCACTGTTCTCTAGGTCCCTCCAAGATGCCCTTAGAAATATGCCTCACGTTTGTACAATTTCCTGTGCTTTGGTGTGAAGTCTACATTAAGCAGCAGGGACCACACTCTCGTTCAGGCCCGGCAATTTCACAGTTGAGTTCTGGGTAACTACTGTCTGGCCCTGGTGATTTGCGACTCCTGATTTCATTGATAAGAATATCTTCAACTTCTCTGCTTTAACTCTGTCTTCTTTTGAAACAAATCTGGCAGGCTTCTTGCTCCTGATGGGTTTAGAGAAGAGCTTAACATGTTCATACTTATTTCTCACCTTTAATTAAGGTTTTAATGGTTTTGCATCTAGCTTCCATTTTACACCAAACTTGTTACTATTAACAGCAGAGGAACTTTTAAATTTGTTTTAAATTTAAATCACTATATAATCCAATAAAATATAGTTCTACTCTGCCTATATATTCAAGAGGATCCTACTGCTGAGTTCAGTGACAGGCAGAACTAGGAAGAATACTCTTCCCAGCTTTCCTGGCAGTTTGGTAACACTAAAAAATTGGAAAAAGACCCACACCATTAGGTTTCATATAGCCAGACTTAAAACCCCCAAAACCCAACACAACTCACATTAAAAATAAATACGTTCTAAAAATATTTGAAGAGTTTTATTTACTTCATCATGTTTGGCAGCCTGCTGCATTTTGTCTTCCATGAATGGTCTAGACAGAAAAATTCCCACGAGTGTTTACAGAAACAAAAGCTAACTGAATAATTCAGAGCTTTGTGGAATTAGATGTTAATAACTGACATTTGTCCTTTTACACATAGAACTGAGGTGCTGCACTTCCCTCAGTCTGCCTATTCACTGAACTCTGGAGAAATTTTAATTCCATGGGGCTACATCTTGTGACAAGTCATTTTCAATGTTAAACAAGAAATGTTTGTCGAGAGACAGTAGCACAAGAAGCACTTATAGAAATTATATAGTAAATATGTCAACAACAGCTACAATTCAGAGTATCAGCGTTGCTTCCCATAACACTTAAGAAATTAAGCCATACCTATATGATTTGTAAATAATCTGTAACACTGTTCCTACAGTTATTATACCTTTTAGTTGCTTACACCAGAAACACAATATAGAGTAAGCCAGTTACTCTGATCTGATTTAAAAAATAAACTATTTGTGTTCAGCAGCAATCCCATTGCCAAGCTTAGGACGAAACTTTAACAGCAGCATTGGTCTAAGCTACATTCACCCCTGGTGACAAATGCAATAAATATGACATGGGAACGTGACTGCTAAAAAGACCATGTCTTTAAAATAGGCATGGCAGTCATCCCAACAGCAGCATATCTGCCTTTTTCTTTCTAATAACAGCTACTGACCTGGCTCGAGACCGCTCATTTGCACTACTTATGAAGTCAGGCGGGCCTGTGAAATGCAATGTTTACGATATCAACTTAATACAGTTAATATCTTAATACTAGGTCTCAAGTATAAAAAAAAGTGTCTAATAACGATCAGATTTCAGAGGAAACTGGTGAGTATTTGAATGAGCAGCCAAGCATTTCCTATACTTGCCATGACTACTGGTGACACGCAGTGGCTAATGTGTGACATGCATGGCTGCAGGGACAGAAAGGCTCCTTTTTTTTTCCTTTGTCACTCTTCAAGACAGCATTAAATGCATTCAAAAGCTGTTTATCCAAAGGTGAAAATGCCTATAAATTGAGTTAAAAATCTACATCCCCCTCACCATTATTTCTACTGCCAACCTTGTGTTGTTCATTAATTAGCCACGGGTTGTTTTCTAGCTTTATGACTTTCAAAGTTCCCTTGAAATTTTTCTACCTTCTAGTTGAATTTCTTTCTACAGAAACTTTTCCAAGGAGAGGGGAGGGCAGAAGGGCAGCAAAGTGGTAAATGCATATTCAACTCTCAAATTCTAGAAATGTGTAAGGAATACTTATTTGGTTTATCTCCAACATCTATAATATTTGTCTGTTTTAAAACAAGCAACTACAAGATTTTCTGATGAAAGTGTGATTTTCATGTTTGCACCACCTCTTTCAGTAGATGATAGTATTTCCTATGGTTACGACCTGCGCTATAGATGACAACAAAGCTGTTATTTCCTCAGGACTGTTAGTTCCACATACTCTCTCCATGACTCAGGACAGGGGCCGGTACCCAGAGCTTCCCCAGTCAGTCACTCAGCAGGGTAAGGAAGACTTGACCTTTTCCTGGCAGTAGGTGCTTCATGAACTTTTCTCTGCGTTTGGGCTACTGCCAAGTGGCCGCACACGTTATTTATGTGCTAGTTTGCCCATGGTAAGTTGCTCATTTCGGTCAGCACTGCCGACCACAAGGCGATCGCAGGGAACACAACCTACAAAAACGAAACAAGAGGTTGGAGGAAGCCAAGATTTTGTTTCTGAAGGTTGGTATGCTTGGGACTTGAAAACCCAAGAGCGTTTTAATTTTATACTGCAAATATGGAAGAGTTTAGTGTGACATAGTAAATTCTTCAAGCGCTGCCTGGTAATGTTACTCTAAATAGCCTGCAATCCCACTGGTCGGAGCAGAGAGTTACTCCTTCCAGGTGCATGCCTGTATAAAAACCTCTGGAGCGTGCATCTGCCCAGAGGAAGCTTCCCACGCCCTCTGTCACAGCAGGTACCTACACAGCTGTCTACCTAACCTTGTCTGATGTGCATTTGTGTTCTCTTCTAACTAACAAAGGAAATACGCTTGTCCGAATTCTTGTATTTCAGGTCAGCCAAGCTAGCTGATGAAATCCAGCTTAACCTAACCCCTACTACTTCGCGAGGAGTTACTATCGTTGCTGGTTTTCAGTATTTGGATTCATTTACCTGTGGACTCAAATATCATATAGGTTTATTATAGTGATGTTCCTAGTGCTGACATTTCCTTTATTTCCTAGCATTTATATTCATCTTTTTATAATTTTTTTATTTAGTGCCTGAGAACATGAGAAAATTGCACGAGCTCTAAGAAATGTGGATGTTTGCATACAGTATGAGAGTATGGCTAAGCCCTATCTCACAGAGAATACACTGCAATTGCATTTCCCATGTGAGCAAACTGGCTTTTGCCCAAATAATTCAGGCTAAAGCAGACTATGCTGTGTAACTGTGCAGAGGTGAGAGAAACACATTTCAGCAGAGTTGTGTTTACAGCTGAAGACCCAGTGACACAGTACTGCTCACTAACCTACTTGTCTTTTGGCCATGTTGCTACATTTGAAAAGGTCTTTCCAAGCAATGGATTTTGTAAGTTTAAGAGGCACAAAGTTTGCTCTTTTAGGGGATAAAAAGTTACCTTACCGTTTTTCGTCGTCTCACAATTTGCCCTTCAGTGTTTAATTACCCTGCTAACTTTATGTGACATTGTCAAATAGATATAATTTTATGAATTATTCTTTCTTCCTTCCTTAGGTTTGGAAGAAATAAAATGTGATTTTGAAGGTTGTTTGGTTCACAACAGTTTAAGACTGTTAATAAAGTCAGCGGGGGTTTTAAAACTTTGGAAAGCACAGAATTTAGATGATGATTTCCCTTTAGGATCATTCTGCAAAAATATCAGCTGCTAACATCCAAAAAGAGGCAACATTTCCTAAGGGAACAGATTTTGGTTTCAGTATTACTATATTAAATCAAAATATGTTTAGACATATACCAACCATTTTCAGTGAAACATGGATCAGAAAAATGCCAAAATTGTAGGAAGTGTCAGTATTTACAATTCTAGAAGCACAGCAGCAACTTGGCCATATTACACGTAGGGTACATAATAATGCAAACACCACCTATTCACAAATAGCTTACTCAATGCTCACCTGTATCTGTAGTCTTCATTTTAAAATGATAAAATAAAGCTGTGCATCTTTAAGGCCAAGATGCTAACATACCTGAATTCTTGAAATTGTAAGACTAAATCTGTTCTGTAGTTTGCAGCTAAAAAAATGCCTTACTTTTTACTCCAGTTTATATAATGTCATTAATAGCTACTGGAGTAGGCTATATATGCATATACATATATATGTTTATGCATATACATATATATATATGCATAAACAAAACCCAACAACACCTTTCTACTTTGCAAGTAGAAATTGTAGTATCTAGAAGCCCCGGGATAAACCAGAGCCCAGTGTGTTATGTTACATACAAATGCGAAGCACATAATCTTTATCCCCTCAGTTTTCCATCTAAGAACTCCGGCAGCTGATGGACTAAAGGACCACATCAGTCTCACCCCAGTATGACTGTAACCACGAGGTATCTTTTAGACCTCCTGATCATTTTAAGAAGGGATTTGATAAAAATGACAAAGCACCTTTATAAATATTTAAGCAGACACCTCTTTTAGAGGAGCTCAAAGGACAAAGCATGAGAAAGTACAGCAATTTTCATTTTGAAAATATAATGTAACATGTCTAATCTCATTTAGAATTCAGTCTTTACTGAATGAGTGATAATAGATAATAATCTCATGACCAGAGATGCAATTGTATTTACTGCAAGTACTTAACAATGGATCAACAAATATATATTTACTAAGCTTGTTTCCAAGTTATTTTGTGGTATTTGCTACTATGCAAAACCAACTAAAATTTTGACCTGTTGCAGTAAGAACTTACCTGAGCAAAGAAAAAAAATACAGAAGGATCACTTTCTACTCAACAGTTTACTCATTAAACAAACCTTTCTGTTTTTTACATAAAAGGGTATTGGACAATGCAAAGTTTCCCCCTCTCTTGTAATTTCAGGATTGGCCTTTCACAGTAGTACAGATTTCATGCTACAAGAGCCATACCTCCGCCCCCTCCCCCCACCAAAAAAAAACCACCAACCAAAGCCAAGCAACCAAAACCAAGCTTTGAATATGTAGTGCTTTGCTTGTTTAAACATGAAATGTTCAGAAGACTGTGTCTTCAAATAAGTGTTTTCTGGATGTAACCATCACCAGTTCTGACATTCCCTTTCCATTACACACCTTGCAAATTACGCAAGTCTTAATGTATTTTCCTAGAAATTTCTTAAAACATTAAAACATGACCAGATTTTATTCTGCTCAAGATATGAAAGAGGCATTGCTGAAAAGTTGAAGTAAACCTTTGGTTACATGAGACTGCATAGAAACCATTGCTGTCGCAAGGAGGCACACTTCAAGTGCAAAACATGAATAAAAATACCTTCACTCATATGCCAGAGAATGCTGTAACTGGAGTACTATCGTCAGTAAGCCTCTACAATAATCATATCTTGAATTATACACAAAAGGTGCATAGCCAGAACCTGTTACTAGCTAGATGGGGGCCCTCTGAGGAAAAAAAAATAAAATGCACAAATCAGTTTACTTAAAGCACTATCTTTTCTGAAACAGTACAAAATCACTGCCACGGCTGAACAAATGCAGTCAGAACAAAAATCTTGTCCTTGTGAATAAACAGAGTAGCAATAAGGAATATAAGAGGTATCAGTAAAACTGCAATGGTGTCAATATCATGTGTGCAAACAAACCATACACACAAGTCAGCAGTCACTCTGCTCCTTAAAAAAACTACCTGCTGAAGTTCCTGCTACTGCCAAGTCTCTCCCCCTTCTGGCCAGCATACCTAGAACAGCCTCCGGTGGTATGATGCAACACGTTGCAGTGCATACAGCTTCAGAGAGCAAACAAACATGTATTCTCAAGAACCAACAGAATAAGGCCAATTATGGATAAAAATGTAACACACTCCAGCCACCACGATATGTGGGAAGAGTGAACTTGTACAGTCTCTGACCAGAGCAAGCTATGAACCTTTTTATTTTCTCTTTATACAGACACGTGTGTGTGTGTATATATATATATACACACGCACACACACACACACGAGGACGCATATACATAGGTGCTATCACTGAAGAAAATTCTAGTTAAGCAAAAAGTTTCACTGGCATATTTCTCCCCAGGCAAATTTAGATACAGTCCTACCCCTGTTAGCTGGTATCAAGCAGTTCCTTTTTATGTTGGGTGCTGCTCTGTACATTGATGTCGTGGTTTAAACCCAGCTGGCCATTAGCACCACACAGCCGCTTGATCACTCCGTCCCCCGCAGCAGGATGGGGGAGGAGAATTGGAAGGGTAAAAGTGAGAAAACTCATGGGATGAGGTAAGAACGGTTTAATAACTGAAATAATAATAACAATAAATAATAATAATAATAATGCAAAGAAGAAAAAAATCCAAGAAAGACAAGTGATGCAGATGAAAACAACTGCTCATCACCAACTTATCGATGCCCAGCCAGTTCATGAGCAGCAGACCCCCTGCCAATCTTCCCCCTAGTTTTTTTGCTGAGCATGAATGACATCATATGGTATGGAATAGCCCTTTGGTCAGTTGGGGTCAGCTGTCCCAGCTGTGTCCCCTCCCAAATTCTGGTGCACTCCCAGCCCACTTGCTGGTGGGGTGGTGTGAGAAGCAGAAAAAGCCTTGACTCTGTGTAAGCACTGCTCAGCAATAACTAAAACATCCCTGTGTTATCAACACTGTTTCCAGCACAAATCCAAAACACAGCCACATACCAGCTACTATGAAGAAAATTAACTCCAGCCCAGCCCAAACCAGCACAACTGAAGATGCACAGTCATTCATAAAACATGCGTCCTCCAAAAAAGCCTACCAATTCGAACTTCTCATTGCAATTGTTTCCTGACTGCAATGTGCATACTCTGCAGTTCACTACATTTCAGGGTGATCCAAATAGCTGTTCTGCAGAAAAAGGCAGAAAAGAGAAGGCAAATGTATACAAAGAGACAAAATCAAGAGCACTTACCACAGCAAATTAACCAGTTTTATTGCAGGAATTACAAATCCAGAGTTCTTTGGGAAACAGTAAATTACAGAGATAAAAGTCATAGATATTAAGACAGTTCATCCTTCTCAGCTGTTACTTCAACTGATAGGACGACCATGCAAGTAGCTCACTGTTCTGACTGATCAATTCAGTGATATAATGCTAAAATTTTGCACAAGTGATAAACATGATAAAATAATAAATATTATAAACATGATAAAAATCTCTGATAGTATTACTGTGTTACCAGAAAGTGCTTGCAACAATGTCCAGTGGAGTGGGGATGTCACCTCTCATCATGGCTTCTTGGCCCTTCAACCCATCATTGAAAAATCCCCAAAACCAAAGTCCACCCAACCTACTCGCTTTTTCCAGTGTTTTCTAATACAGAGTGCCTGCAAGCTTTTACAACATTATTTTTCCCTTTTCATATCAGCTCTTTTGCCATGATCTCTGCACAGCAGCCACCGTTCCTGAACAAAATTCAGAGTGTAATGGACTGCCAAACCAAGGAAGAAGAAACCTGTGAAGAGCAAGATGACTACGAAAACTGCACTTGCAGCTCCAAGCGTGCATCATCAACAGCAGAATCTGACTCAGGTTTAATCCAATTTAAATACAGCAGTTGCTATGGCATGCTAGCATTTCATACTTTAACTTTTCTTAGTATTCAAATAATAGATGTCACCTTGTCACTTTTCCTTTTTATCTCTATTTTTTGCCCCATCATTTCCCCTTATGTATGTATTTATTATCAGATCAAATCTACAAAAAAAAAAGACTATCTCCATAATTAAGAAGTATGTTTAAAAGTGTCTCTGGATTTTATTTGGATATCTAAGAATTATTTCTCAATTACCATCAGAGATATGATTATAATATGAATTAATTGGGCTGGCACTGTTTAAGCTGTGGTATTACAAATTTCTACAGGCTAACCTGCTCAAACACCTACCAAGGACTCCAGACAGGCATCAGTTAAAATCCATGCAAGCCAGAGCAGTGTTTTTCTTTGCAGTTAATTTTTTATCATCTATGCACACCCTGCTAACAGGCTTCTAACAACAGCATGGTCATTCTGAACAGTGTCTTTGTTTTCCGTGAGATCATATGGAGCAGTTCAGCAGAGCTCTCCTGAAAAATCTAACTTATGATGAGACATGTTAGAACAACTGTAGTACTGACATTTGCTGAACTGCATCATGTATGTCAACAAAGTGTATCTCACAACCCCTCCTTTTGTGGAAAAATGGGTAAAAAATAACCACTAAAAAGAGTTAGGTTTTCTTCAGTGTAAGAGGTAAATCCTAAATCCTTCTTTTGTAAAAAAGAAGCTTAATGTTCTAATCTGTTGGCCCCACAAATGATAATTACAGCATACACCCGTACATGGCATACTCTTGCATAGTATGAACTATGGCATACCCCAAAATACAAGCTAACTCCTGAAATTCTTCTAGTTGTTATTAGCAGAGATATATATTTGAATTAGTAGATTTTTCCAAAAGGCTTATTTCTATCTGTAAATTGCCCATGCAAACACTGAGAATGCCAGGAAATGGCATTCTCCCTGGCCAGCTAGACCGTCCACTTCTGTACAGTCTCAAGGCCAACAGCCTGACAGCTTTCCTAGTCCATGTCCCTACATACTATTTTTGAAAAATACTTTTTACCTTTTAACAAGTTGCATATAAACACCTGCATATAAAAAAAACCCCCAAATTTTGTCTTTTCTCTCATAGATTCACCAGTAATTCTTAAAATACTACAGAACTGGGTTCCTAGAGTTTCACACTACTTTGATAAAGAGCACTACATGTACGTGGGCCACCAGATTGTCATTCAGGAGTCCATAGAACACTTTGGAGCCGTGGTGTGGCCAGGGGTAAGTACGTACTATGGCACCCAAAAAGCCGACATGACAGAAGAGTAAACCATGACAGTGGCACACGAATATTAAGGAAGCTTTCTAAGATTACACTTCTTACAGAGGAGGTTTCCCTATGCAGAACAAAGTTGTGAAGTACTTTAGCAGAAAGCTCTGCCTTAGACTAATTTGCCAGTTCACACTAAAAGAACCGTGGCACTGAAGTATTTGTAAATTAGATGCAGATACAAAAAAAAAAAAAAAAGAAAGCGAACTTGGGAAGAAGTTTTCAGCTTCCTCCATGTTTCCAGTCACTGCTGAGAAGTAAATAACCAGCAGTACAAAAAGGAGGCTGAAAAAGAAAATTGTGAGATTAAATAAAGGAGATTAAACCAATTAAATCTGCTTATTTTAAAGAACAGGCTGTAACAGTTCCATTGCAGTACAGAAAAACGTACTTGCAAACAGTTCTTCAGTCTTTGCTTCTTCTGCTCTTAAAAACAGAATCTATGTGGACTGAGAAAACTACCTTTGAGGGAGGAGAGGGTCAACTGATAAAGAAATGAAAATTAGGATTTCAAAATTTTTCAGATCCACATTTATTGAAAAAGGTCACAGAAAATGGCAGACAATTTCAAAACTATAATAGAGGAAAAGAAAGTGTATGGGCGAAACAGTATCTTATTCTGAAATGTCAGATCATCAGTTCTCACGTTAATCAGGTGTCAGAATGCAGATGGGAAAACCTTCCAAGAAAATCAAGAGGTTGCACAAATTGGACTGGTGATTCGCTAGCTGTCAGCTTTCCCAGAGCAGGTAGACAGTGTTGCATTACGTAAAGCACAGGAGTTAAAACAGTAACACAACTCTAAAGAAGAAAAGCAAAAGGGGGAAGTTGTTCCTTCAGCACCTGTTTATGTTGTTGATAAACAGTTGATTTATATTCTACTGATAAGATCATGACAAAGGTCTGATAAGCAGATGGTCTTCCATACAGTGCAGTGTTTTTTTTTTTTTTTTTAAGTTTATACTATTATTCATAGACAAGTGTTGGGATGTTAAATAACAATTTTTTAATATTGCCTTTGCAGAAAAAAACCCAGAAACAAAAAACCCCCAGTTTTCAAAAAATCTCTGCTGTAGCCTGAATCTACCTTACAATAGTGATAATAAACCATAACATTTATGATAATAAACCAGAACATTACTTTTTTACATATTGTTAATCCTCTTGTTTGCTGTTCTGACTGTACGGTTCACATCTAAACACTGCCTACCTTGACCTGTCAGAGGACTCACAGTGTATAGAAGTGTGAGGCAAATCCATGTCCCATAAACCTAAAACTAAAAATAAGCTGTTTATTTTTTTTTTAACATAAAAAAACAGGACACACCATAATTCTTTCCATATTACACTTTTATGTTACAGCCTTCAGTGTTTTTCTGTTGTATAAAAAAACCACCTGTATAAAATCATCTAATTAAATTTTGTGCAACTTACCTGCTACCCGCTTACGGAAATGTGTTAACCGTTTTAGGCACTGGCTTTATCTCAATATCTGGAATCAAATCAAGAACAATTCAACCTCAAAGACAAAAAAGTTTTGGAAATTGGCGCTGGAACAGGCTTGGTTTCCATTGTGGCCTGTATCTTAGGTTAGTAAATTTGTATTTCCTTTTGGATTTCTTGTGAAAGATTATCTACATCTGCCACTGTCACTTTAAGGCAAAGAAACAACAGTTGAAGTAAACTTTGTTTGTCACTGCTTTTTTAAAAATGAAAATTCTTGTGAAATACTGTTTTGTTAATAAAGCAGCCACCCTAGTTATTGGTGAAGGGGAAGCTGGCAGTTACACAGATAAAGTTTTATATATAAATGTTCAGCTACATACCTATGAATTGACACAAAGTCATGTTTTCTTTAGGAGCTTACGTTACAGCTACCGATATGCCTGAAGTTCTTGAAAATCTCTCATATAATATTTCAAGAAATACACAAAACATGAATACGCACAAACCTGAAGTGAGAAAACTGGTATGGGGAGAAGGCCTCAATGAAGACTTTCCTGTATCAACTTACCATTATGATTTCATACTGGCAACTGATGTTGTATACCATCATACAGCTTTGGACGCCCTGCTAGCAACAATGGTGTATTTTTGTAAGCCAGGAACAGTATTACTATGGGCAAACAAATTCAGATTCAGTACAGACTATGAATTTCTGGAAAAATTTTGCAATATATTTAACACGACCATTCTAGCAGAATTTCCAGAATCAAATGTCAAGCTGCTTAAAGCCACAGCAAGAGAGAATTAATTTTGATTTAATGGTAGCACCTTACAGTTTGGAATGTTTTGCAGCATTACGGTGCACCCTCTGTCCACTTATGTTTGTATAGATGCAGTTGTATCTGAGTTTTGCATTACAAGTTATGAAAAAACTGGCAAGACAAATGATACAGCAATTTGTCTCTGGTTGATACATGTGACCAGTTGAAACAGACCAATTTCACTCCACTGAAGGAACAATGTTAGTAGCAATAGTTAGTAAAAAGGCTTTAATGGAAAGTATTGATCATCTGGGCTGCACTGAACTTCTGCTGTTTGTAAGGTGTTTTCGTTCAGCAAGTTTCATTTATATACTCTTTCAGACAACAATACAATTTTTATCTTCATTATTTGTTTTTATTAATTATAAAATAATCTTTTAAAGTATCAGAGTGCACATGGCGGTTTTTGATCTTCAACTTTGCACATTTATTCTGATGTGTTTTACATTTTTAACATTATTAAACATATATGTATAGCTTTACAATACCTCATCAAGATTTAACTGTCTGGCACTTTTATACATGTATCAGCCTGTCCTGATACTTAACCTCACATGTATTTTTGAGTTTGCCTGAAATCACTCCAAAACGAAGATTTACAAGAGCACCTATGCATCAGCAATTGCAAGTTACACACTTTAAAAGTCTGAGAGGTTGAATTTTTCTTAAAAAAAATTAAATGTAAACTCTTGCAAACAATACAGGTAATGATGTCCTGTTACTTTTGTCTAATAAATAAGATTTTAGCTACTCTTGAAGTAGCTTTAAGGCCTTCATACAACTGAAATTAAGATAAAACATGTTAAAATTCAGTTTACTGTAAAAAATACAGAGCTTTTACAGGTTTGCAGTTAAAAGTAACAGTTAAGAACCTAACATGCATGCAGTAAGCCTTTCCAGCCTAATTCCAAATTCTTGGTGTTGGCAGTTCTGGCACATCCATTGCCAGCAATGGGATGCACAATAAGGAAACTCCCTGATGCTAGGAGTTAGGTTAACAGGTATTAAGCTGTACCCAGGTGCCTTTACTGATAAATACACACAATTTCATAATCAGCATTCAGTAATGAAAGCATGCATTCCAATAAAAAGTCAAACTTATCTTTTCATATCCTGCCCCATATAAAATCACTTTAAGTTTACAATTGTCGGTTTTCTAGAATACACAATAATCAGGTGGATACATGACAGGAAGCCAATTTTCAGTGAAAGTTGCACAATGAGACCATCCAAGCAGCTTCATTAGCTGAAGAAAAAAAGCAAACATTAAAAAAATGAGAAGCTCTAGGTTCTTATTCTTTTTCAAATCTAAGTCCTTCCAACAAACACTGCATTGATATCAACATCTTACTAAAGATGTCTATTATCAGAAAGATAATAACTGGTGATCTTTGAATTACTTAGTCCTGAAAGGGGAAAAAAACAACCCTATTCTATATGATCCATAGTCTTTCAACTCAATGCACAAAAATTTTGTCGTAGGAGTTACAGTAATTCCCATTAATTCTCCACCTATATTATACTAGCAACATTTGTAATTAATAATAGTAAAAATAACAGTGGTTAAACAGCAACGTAATGGGATTTTAAATATGCAGATGATCTGTGGATAAGTTGTCTCTACTTTCTTTAGGCTCCAAAGTAAGTCCCAGAAAGTACATCTGCTAATAATTTATACACAAACTAGCTATTCTAGAAAAAGAAAGAAGAAATCACTACTCAAAGTGGAGGCCAAGCCACAAAAGCCTGGATAAAGTTAAACTATTTAGGGAGTTCTACAATGCAAAAGGCATAAAAAATTCAAAAAGACATACAGCCCATTACTTTACCAAATACATCTTACCTGAATGCAGTTTTTCAAGTTGTCCTTTGTTGGCTTCTCTTCTGCAAGTTTTGTGGCAAACTTAAGACCTCTCCCATACATTTTATTTACCAATGCATGTTTATAGGCAAAAGTCAAAACCTACAATGTGAAAACAAAACCGTATTAGATATTTTAATCTTGCAAGGCTTAACAAGTAATAGCAGATTCTGGTCAGGTAGCAGAAGTGATTTAAACAACGTAAAACATTTACACAAGATAGCTTGCATTTTTCTTTACAGTAAAACAGATGATTCACAGTAGTAGTTATAAACATGAACTTCTAGAGACTATTTCTGACTTCATGAACATATTTGACTTCAAAACATCCTACGTAACACAGATGTCAGTATTCTAATTTTTTACTCATCACATTTCTAGCTTCTTTGGATTTTCATTCTCTAGACACAACTGTATGGTACCAAAAAAAAAATTTGAAAAAAAAAAAATCAAGAACCAAGCAGGTATATTTTTGACCCACAGAAACAAAGACCCAACTGAGAGTTTTGATTCCTAGGAAGTCACAAACTTCCTGCAGAAACAAGTATGAATGTACATAGTGAATTATACCTATACACACACGCACACACACAGAGAAATGCACATAATTATAAACAAGCAATGAAGACAGGTAAGCATGAAGACAAGCCTTAGGTTTTGAGTCAGCTCCTCACTACTGGTAAATTATTAAGAAGAGATTATAAAAAAAGCTTCCTCTTGATAACACTAATTCTAAAGAGACAGCTTACAATACCTGTCAACGCTATAACTAACGTGTAAATTAATGTGTCTACTTAAGACCTAATATAAAACAAATGAGGTTCTTAACACCTGGACACTGATAGCATTCAGGGTGTTGCAAAACAGTTCATACCATTTCACCAGTTACAGCACTAACAATTAGTGCAATCAAGACATTGTTTCATATAGTCCCTTTGGAACACTCATAGTAAATAGCTTTTTTAAAAAATTGTTTACTGAAGAGTGACATTGCAGCAAAGTTGGTGGTGTTTCTGCTGTCAAAGTTTACAAAATCTCAGAGTTATCTCATATTAGAGTTTGCTATTCATTTCATCTCACTCATTACAATATTTTTCCTTTCCTCTGACTCCTCCAACAAAGGTTACATTTTCCCAGTGTCCACTTAAAATATCCCACTAAGAAAGGCTAACAAAAACACTTCAAGGATCTTCAGAAATAAGTATTCTGCATTACAGCAAAAAAATTTAAAATATTTCTTAAGAATATAAACAGTAAGGAATCCGAGATCCCAGTCTCGCAAGGATTGACAAACCTGCCTAATTTTAGCTTCCTGAACACTTCCACTGAATGTTAATCACAAACGCAAGTCTTCGCAGGATCAATACTTAAAATACTAAGCTAAAAAAGAGAAATAACAAGCTTAATTATCAAAGAAGTAAAGGTTAAATTTTGAAGCTCTAAAGTATATGCCAAGCACTAAGAGTTGCTCATTCTTCTGTCTTCAAGTACTTATTCTGTTGTGTTTAACTGTTCACTTAAGCTGTTGCAGCTTAAAACACACACATATATGCAACAATGAGCATACAGCACCATTCACATATAGATTTTCCAAATATTGCTATTGGAAAAATACTTTGCATGCTGCATTCTCAATCCAGTTATTTTGGATATTTTCCTAAAGCAAAACACATTAGCAAACACTTCTGAATAACTCAGTGGATCCATTAGCAGAAATAGTTGGTTAAACTAAACTTAAAACAAAAAAACTCCCTTCTGTAAAAGATGATAGAACCACAAAACAAAACCAAAACAAAACAAAACCAAAAAATCAAATGAAAAATGCATTGGAGCTCTCAGCAAATATAACATATTGGAGGCTAACCAGAAATAATGTCACTGCTCTATTAAGAAAGCTCTTACCTGACCCTGTAAGTTTTGAATGGTTATTGAACATCAGTGATAAAGGCAGGAGGAAAGCCACTTGACAGCATTCCTTTCGTAACAGGGCTTCCTAGAGTTTTTGTGGCAAGAAAACAAAGCATTTTACGAAACACCCTTGCTCTGGCCAAATAAAAGTTTGGGTATTTCTAAATGAGAAAAAAATTCTCTGCTGGACCAATAGGTTGAGAACAATGCTCCAAGAGCTCTTGATAAAAGACAGTAATTTCTGCCTTAGTGCTTGGGGAAAAAAAAAAAAAAAAAAAAAAAAAAACCACAACCAACCTAAAACAATCAACTGTATGCAAGTTAAGTAAAACTACTTAAAGTTCATTAGCACTTCAGAAGTTAAAAATAATTCACAAGATGTTTTAAAATTTGAATAGGTTTACAAACAAAAAAATATTAGATAAGAAATAATACTTTATAACTTGTACATATATTGGTCAATTAAACCTTATAATTAAAATATTGCAAGCTTTACAAGATCACAGAAGTGAAGACTATGATTCATTGATAATTGTAAAGAAAATGTAAACTAGAGAGCTATTAAGAGTAAAAGAGAAAACAGCTGCTATCTGAACGTATGCCAACAGCAAATAAACCAATCTGTAGTATCTAAAAGCAGTTGCTACATGAAAGAATAGGGATGAATTTAAGTATTTGATATTATCTATAAATCCAATAAATATAATTAAGGCTAGCTTTTCCAGAACAAGTAACATGGCATAGAAACTGGCTAAAGAGCAATAAACAAAAGGTAATAAGAAAAGGCAATGTGTACTTCTAAGATACTGGGGGGGGAATCACTGTTAGATACTTCATTCCCCAAGCTAATGGCCTGTAATACTAAGTGTGCTAAGAACCAGACCCACGAAAGCGGCTGGATGTCCATCTCCTAATTAGCTGCCTAACTTGCCACTGGCTACATAAAGATGCATATTTAGGACAGTAAAATGCTGAAACAATCTCTCCTAAAACATTTGCAGTATTCAAAAGCCTGAAAACACTCTTTAAAAAAGAACACTTTCTGAATTCAGTAACACTGAACTACTTAATAGAACTTTTCTAGTATCTTGTTACCTACGAAAAAGAAAACAGACTTGTATAATCAGTTACTTCATTATTAGAACAGTTGATTAAAATGTATTTACATTTACAAATTATTAAAGTACTAGATTAAGCGATGTAATCTATAGGTAACACTCCAACTACTTGTAAGAACACTGAATGTGTACAATTACAAGCAAATTAGTTTTTTCAGGTTCATATACATCTATGGTAATAAACTACAATTTCTTAGCTACATTTGTTGACTTGTCTCTGTCAACTGGGCTATTACAAAGAAAAGTAATATTCATATAAAAAACCAGACTCATCAGATTTTCAAGAAAGGGAAGGGAGTTAAGGGAATCAAGTATTCAGCAACAAGTTTTTGGCAGTGACTGAATACAATCAGCTGGAAGAGACAGCTGCATCTGACAGTGCAGACAGCAATATGAAAAACAAACCAGGCTAAAGATGTTTAAAAGAGAAGAGGGAAAGGTCCACACCTTTTATTTGTTTTTAGACTTATTGCTTATCCCCAACATGTAATTTAAAGGTTGAGGGGCACTGAATTCTACAGATGAGTCATTCCCACAAGAAGGACATTTAGGTGCTGGAGCAGGTCCAGAGAAGGGCAACAAACTTGGGAAGGGTTCTAGAGCACAAGTCTTACGAGGAGCGGCTGAGGGAACCGGGGTTGTTTAGTCTACAGAAGAGGAGGCTGAGAGGAGACCTTATCACTCTCTACAACTACCTGAAAGGAGGTTGTAGTGAGGTGGGTGCTGGCCTCTTCTCTAAAGTAACAAGTGATAGGACAAGAGGAAATGGCCTCAAGTTGTGCCAGGGGAGGTTTAGGCTGGATATTAGAAAAAATTTCTTCACTGAAAGAGTGATCAGGCATTGGAACAGGCTGCCCAGGGAAGTGGGGGCGTCACCGTCCCTGGAGGTGTTCAAGAAACGTGTAGATGTGGTGCTTAGGGACATGGTTTAGTGAGTTAGGTGGTGTGGGTTGACAGTTGGACTTGATGACACTTGAGGTCTTTTCCAACCTTAATGATTCTATGATTCTAAGTGATAGTACTTGGTTTACTAGAGGGTGAGGAGAAATACACAGAAAAGTGGTGACGTTCCTCATTACTCTCGAAAAGTAACGTAGAAGAAAACACAGTCTTTGTTTTCAAAAATTTACTTTACATCTGGATGAACCTTTACTTATAGGAAGTTTGGAAATAAAAACACTTAGAGAGCAATGTTTCTATCTAAAGCCACAGATATACTTGACTGACCAGTGCAGTATTCCAGTGCCTTATTTCCATCCTTTCTTACCCAGTTGTTCCATCTTTCAAGTGCCAATGCCACAAAGCCATGTCCATGCACAGGAAGAGCTCCACCTTTGTTTCCAACTTAGTGCTTTAGAATAAACTGTCTGCCTCTTGAGGACTCTCATTTGAAGGACACAAAAGGTCTATCCCTGATCTTCCACCACTGCTCCATTCTACTCTTCCTCCTTCCAAATCTCTTCTATTCCCCAAAAGGCAAATACAAGGCTAGGTGATAGAGCCAAGTCACAATGCTTCATTTTACCAGTCTGGTCTAAGTCAGTCTGGAGTAGCACCACAGAAAGGCTTCTAAAGCATAACTTGTTTTCTAACAAGGTGAACATTGCCAAACCCAGGTCCGTTGTATTGAAGAACATAAACAACACTTTTTGCCCCTACCCTAGCAAAAATACTCATTTCTTAGACAGAATCTGTTTTGAAGCCTTAAACACTACTTTACAAAACTAAGCCCTCAACACTGTTCCTAAACTCCTTATCTTAAAGGAAGCAAGCTACATGGACAGTACAGTTCCCCTTAAATGGTCAAAACTCCAAATTTTCCTCTAACAGTCTGCAAAATGAAATTATTTGCACTAAGCTATTCAATTTGTTTTTAAAATAGCAAAATATTCCAGAAGTACAGCAGCATATTGCATGCATCACTGAGGTGGGGATTTACACAACTGTTTCTTTCAACTGACAGAAGATGCTGCAAAGGAGGAAGACCAAGGACCATTTAAGATACTTAAAACATTCTATTGGCACATCTCTAGGGCAGAAGACACTTAAAGCTAAGAGCTCTTTAAGCACAAACTCACTTGCAAAACTTGTCAGCCATTATAAATAAAAATGAATTAATACCAATCAGACAGCTTGAACATAATGTGCAGTTGTGGGCAGAAGTGGGTAGAATGAAGGAACTGTAAAGTATTAAAGTTAATTTTTGAAGAAAAGTTATGGCCCATGACACACATGTACAGCTATTCTCACAGTTTACAAGTACAGTAGGAATATAATTGTAAATTTTTTTCTTATGCTTTATTGTGTCAGGCCATATCATGATTTCGTAGTCTTAGTCATTAATAGTAACCCTTAAAAAAGCTAAATAAAGCATAATTGGATTCTCATTGTATATTTATGATTTTGAATGACCAAAGAACATTATGTCATTTGCTGGAAACTGCAGTGCTAACAACTGAAACAACTGGTCTGAAAAGCATAACTGCTGACTACAGCCAGTTCCTAAGAAAACTACTAGATGGACATGAGATCTGTTAGCAAAGGAAATGAAAGAATACAAAGAACAACAAGCATGAAACTTCTAGGAAGCAATAAAAGAAAAACAAAAAAAGGTTTTTTCTCAATTGAAAATAATTCCCTTCACCCTAGCCCTTTTCTTCAATTCTTTTATCACGGAAAATCATTAGAGTGCTCCGCTATCTCCTTTCAAAGCAAAATTCTCAATCCCATCAAGGCCCACTATTCTCACTCCTCATCTCTTTCATTGTTTCCAGAAAAAGAAAGCCTCAAGGTATAAAAGTCTCAGTTCCAATAATAATATGAAAGCTTTAAGTAGCAGCATGTATTTCTTTCCTAAGTTGTTTTTTTTACCTTATCTATAGGTACTGCTGATATTATTAATTACTGACCAGTATCACTGGAGAGATGAAAGGATGCATCCACGATGTCATCTTTAGACAAACGGATAGGTAGCAAAAGCAATACTACATCATTACTGACCAACGTACATGCTCCTAGATCACAGAAAGCATGAAAAAAACCACCACAGAAACTAGCGATCTACACAAACTACTTACCAAGCAGCCACTGAATCACAAAATGGTTCAAGGCAGAAGGGAGCCCTAGCAATTGTCTAGTCCAGCCCCCCCACTGAATGCAGGACCAGCTACAGCAGGTTGCCTGGATCACAGGCGATCAAGTTTTGACTGCCTCCAAGGACTGAGACACCACCACCTCTCCAGGCAACCCACTGTAGTGTTTGATCAGCCTCACAGTAAAAAAAAACCCAAACAAAAAAGCCCCCAAAAACTCATTCCCTCCCGCCACCCTCCCACCAAAACCAAACCAAGTTTTTCCTACGTAGAAGTTCCTGTGTTTTAGTTAGTGCCCATGGTCTCCTGTCCTGTCACTGGGAACCACTGGGAAGAGCCTTGCTCCGTGTTCTCTAATCCCCCCCATCATATATCTATACACACAGACAAAATCTACTTCAACTTTCTCTTCTCCAGGGTGAGCAGTCTCAGCCTCTCCTCATACAACAGATGCTCCAGTCCCTCAATCATCTTTGTGGCCCTCATAATACTGCTTATACTAGTAATCCTAACTGTACTCACATAGGGCAATTTGTCCAGCAGCGAGAGACCACAGAAGATAATTATATGCAGGCCAAGTGCAAGTGGCTGTCTAGGGCTAGTGACAATCAGTTTAGATTTCAATTCGACTAGTAAAATCAAGAGGGAAAGGCAGACATACTGCGTAAATCGGATGGAAGTTATTTCTATGTTCCATGCTACAAAGATCTAAAAAGTTCTGTTGGCCTTTCAGTACCAGCTTAACTATACAGAAGAATCAATTTTCAGAGCAAAACCTGAATGTGCACTTAGACAAATCCACGGTTAAGGCAGTCAAAGAGACAGGTTCAACCCCTAATCTGGGCAAATCAAATCAGAGTTACTCATTCCAGGCCCGGAGTACACAGCTCAAGAGTGCCAGGAATCAATATCTGCCTTGAAAAAAAACCCCACATAACAAAGAGTGATAAACTCCCAACAAGATGTCTATATTGGCAGTTTTTGCATCGAAAATATTCCTATCAGCTTTAAAAATCAAAAGACAGAAGTAAAACAGGGGTCACTATACTGGAACATGGTACTGTATTTACAAATAGACAGCAAGAAAATAATTTGTCAGACAATATGATTAATGCACAAAATCTGCTACCACAGGATATAATAATCTGTTAAAGATTAGAAGAGGCATGCTAAAAAGATGTAGGTGTACAAGAATATATACATTAAAAGAAGTGAATGCAGCCATCATCAACCTTCTTGTTCAGGCCTCCAGCTAAAGCACGAATTCTTACCAGGAAGACTATTTACTGTCCGGGAAATCAAGAATTCTTTTAAATTTCGAAGTTTTTCTTTTGTAACTATCTGAAGTGCTTTGGTAATTTCACTGAATTATAAGCAAATACATTGGTCACTTCATCTTCCACTAAAACACAGCCCATATGCAAGAGTTAAGTACAGCAGCTAATTAATACTCAATAACTCAATAACTCAACAGTTAAACATACTAAGTCATAAACTCTGTAAATTACAAGCTACATAACTAATCACCTACAACAGATTTTCTTTTCTTCTGGAATAGCTGTCTTGAATGACAGATAAAAACTTAAATCTCAGTATTGGGAACCTTGAAATGAGAGGGAAATCTGTGCTAATAAATATTTAAGTGTAATTATTTCCAAGGGTTTCTTCCTTTACCTCTACAGATATTACTGACAGCAAAACACAAAACTTCTCTTGTCCATAGTGTAGAAGAGGCTACAGAATGCAGGACTGAACAGAGTAGGGATGCTGCACACTTCTGTGTGTGTACAGCTAGAACAGCGCAGAGGTTAATCAAAAATATTCCCTGAAAGGTACAGAAAGAAGCAATTCAATAAAGCAATTTCTTTTTCATGGAAATCTGGTACTGTTCTTATACCCCTTCCCTTAACCTCCTCATTCACATGCACAGAGATGCGCTTACCATGGATTTGACAGGCTTGGCAAAACCTCTGCAGAAAAAGGTCATTAAGGAAGCACAACATATGGGGACAGGATGAAAAAGTAGAAGGGAGGAATGTATGAGGTTGTGCACACCAAGGAGGTGCATAATTCCAGGAGAAACCATCAAAAAACCCAACATGCAGAAGACAGAGAAAACCTGCTCTGCTCTCTTACCTTGCTGTCAAAAAGATCAGTCCATTTTGTGGTTTCCCAGAATGTCTCTGTCAAAGCTTCTGAACAGCTCTCATGATCCTCATCTTTGCCTTCTGCATCACTGGAAGCAGCCCCTTCTTGGGCCTGCAGGTGAAGAAGTTGGTCAGCCAGTGCACTTCCTTTTCGGCAAAGTGCATCCACTAAAGTACTCTTCTGTTTTTCCATTTCACTAGGAAAAAAACAGCATAAAAAATAATTAAGGACTTTTTGCAGATACCTCATTAAGAACAGAATCAATGCTGTACTGAGGTTAAGCTAAAAAACTTACAGCAGTTAATACACACAAAATGAAAATAAGCAGAAAGATACTTTTTAAAGCATGGCTATTTACTATAAATCAAGCTAAATGTAAAAAATGACCTAAAACCACTATGCATTAAACAAGCTCAATCATTTTTCTAAGTCTGAAATGCCTTTGATGTCTTAAAAGGCAAGGGCAACTCAGGAATCTAAAACTGAACAAGCCAGCATCTAGAAATACAGCTTTATAGTTCTTGGCATTATAAACAGAGAGCGTCAAATCCAGCAATAACATAAGCAGATAGAATTCTGCTGACTTCAAAGGAATTGCGCTCATTTAAAGCACCATTGCATTTGGTGTTCAATTTCAGATGATAGATTCAACCACATGACCTAATGGGTCAACTTACTGAGAAATGTTTAGAATGCAGTTTACTATGTCATAGCTTTGCTTTTATATCAGCAATTCTAGAATTATACACAAATATTGAGGATAGCTAGAAGAGACAGGCTAGTTTTACAATTGAAATCTGGTATTTTATCTAAAATAATCAACAAACCTGTATCTCCTGTTTTAAGAGCCTAATCTGAAATCTGCTGCTCTATTTGCAAGTAAAACAGTAGCATGCCACACAATACAAAATCCACCAGTTACACTCCAAACTAGGGTGTCACATTCAATATACTGTCTTCCTAGGGATATATACTGGTATTTCAGAGGAACAACCTAAAATTAAAGAAAAAAAATGGGTCTCAAAAATACTCTGAAGCAGTATGGTCACTACACGTCTCACAAATGAAATATTTTGCAAGCAGTTACTTTCAAGACTGCTGTCAAATTTTGTCTTCAAACATAGATCAAAAAGGTTGCAAAGTATTAAAAAGGCAGGCAGCATTCAAAACACATGCCTCTATGTCATGATTTTAGTGGTCCCTCTGATCTGAGATTAAGCTTGATACAAAATACCCCATTTTTCTGACACATTTAAATTCGGAAAGCACTCTTGTTTATTCTAATATTTCTAAGTTAAAATTTGCAGGTTTCAGTGTTCCTGTGTTCTGGAAATATAATAAGAGAACAAAATAATTTTGCAGGCAAGTTTGAAATTACCCGTGCCCCCAAAAATAACAAACATAATTCAAAAAGATTATAGTAATTCTATTTCATATAAACAGAGACAAATTACACAGGTTACAGAAATAGGATGCATGAAAATTATTTACTGGGTAGGTACTTTTTTATAGTAGTTGCATCAGGCCTGGGATCAGTCTTCATGGCAAAATATACAGCTAACGCTGTCTGATCAATATGAGAGATTACAGTATTTGCAGCTTCAACAATTTCATCAAGTCTTTTCATTCGTTCCTAAAAGAATAAAAAACGTATTTAGCACTATGAAATCACACTACTTGATGGTTGATTCTACTAACACTACAATAATTGCAAAGGTATGCAGAAATAAAATTAGGTAATCCAACATGCCCTTTTCTCCACTTTCTCCAATTTTTGATTAAAAAAAAATGATAAGAAGTCTGCATTATCAAGACTTCCCACATAAGTAGTCCGTTTCATTAAAGACAAACTAAAATACAAGGAGAGTATATGCAAAATACAGAGTTTACAGAAAGAAAAAACACCTCTCAGTACAAATTAATCCTCTTAAATAATGGTAGCAGTTATTAATTTCAGAAATAAATATCAAATCAGAATCAAACAAAAATATTCAAGCTGCTGATATATACACAAAGCCGTTTATCTTCAAGATAAACAAAAAAAAGCAGACATATGTAAACTTTTCTTTTCACAGTTCTTATTCTTGAAGCCAGTGACAGATGGTGGATTTAGCTGCGTCATTTCAAGGGGTTACTGTCCTCAGTTGTGTGAGCAACTCTGCTAGAAGAAATTACCAATCCAGCAGAGGAGAAGCATGGGATGTGTGCCCGTCTCAGTAACCACTATTTAGAATAACATTCTGGTAGCCAAAACCAGTAAGGAAATTTACAATGTGTTTAACTTAACAAGGAATAAATGATAAGCAAACATACTATAGGTAGGCATACTTTCTTTTATTCTGCTGTGGGATTAAGTAAATCACAGTCAGTTAGGGAGGCAGTTGTCAATCTAATTAGAAATTTCTGCTTTATAGTACAAAGTACAGCTACGGCAGTCACTTCAAGACCAAACATGTACGAAGATTCAGTTGTTTAGGCTACATGGACGTATTGAGACAAGGATGTATTGAGACAAATGAAGTTTTGAAATGTTAAATAACCTTTTCAGAATCCAGCTGATGAAGTCGTGCAACATACAATGGAAGATGATTAGGAAATGCTTCTTTCAACTCATTATACATGTCAGCAGTATCCAGCCTAGAAGAGAGGAGGACATAGCATGAAAGTACAGATTCTGGATATTTTTTTGTACAGATGCTTCAAGCTTCTGTAGGACAGCAGACATACTTGGTCATCCACTGTATTTTTAGATCTCTTAAAGCTTCAGCAAACTCTTCTTTTACATCTTTTTCTTTTTCCTGTTCTCTTTCTTTCTCTTTGCTGCCATTTTTACTCTTTGATGGTGATGGTATCAGATGATAGTGAACAGTAAGGACATCCTGGAGATGGGAAGGGAGACACATAATGAGAGGGATAGAGTACACTTTCTTCTGATGCTATATAAAAGCTAAATCATAGAAGCAACTACTCTGAGTTGCAACTACACATACATTGACTAAGATTCCGAGAGCAAAGGTATTAGTCATTAAGAATTCAGGAACTACTTTAACTTAATATTTTAAGCAATGCAAGATGTAAATATTAAAACAGCACACCAGGCATAAAACAAGAAACTCTAATATTTAGCAAGTTTGACATTTTTGTATTTATATAACTTTAAATAATATTTGTTAGGGAATCAGAAGGGTGGGGGTTTTTGTTTGTTTATAAAAAAGCAAATAACCTGGTTAAAATGCAAAAAAAAAAAAATCAGAGATCCTATCCTACAAATCTGACAACAGACACATTAATAAATATGACTGAATTCTAAAAAGTAAAACAACACTAGCATGAACACGAATCATGCCATAGGATACACAAGTTTATTCCTCCTGAGACAGTATTTCTTCCATGTGCCTACCGAATTAGCTGATGCATCCAGTCAACTCTTTTCCAGTTTGCTCCTACAGACTTCAGTTTCACCTGAATCTGTGCTCAAATTAAGTAGACAGAATTGCAAGATCTTTTAAAACGCTATATGCTAGCATAGAAATATCACTATAGTTTGAGTTCATGCTACACTAGTCAACAATTACCATGAGAAAATCAGCTACAGCTATTTAAAAGGACAATTCTGATCTTAGACCATGAATTCTATTTCCTGAGGTGATTTCATATAAATGTGCAAATAAGCCATTATCAGATTTAAGTCATTGCTTCTAAAGCATTATAATCGCTGAAGGAGGCTGTTTTGTTGCTTTTGGTTTTTTTAAGCCAAAAGCTTTTTTTTAAAAAGCCTCTCTCTAAACAGTGAGGACACATGTCCAGTTATTTTACATACAGGATATTTCACAGAGAAGATCACTTAAGTTTAAATTCTTTAGATAGCATTACTCTGTTGTAACATTGTGCAAAATACTGTGTTGCATGCTCAATTGCTGTGGCAATTTAATTATTCATATCAAATATTCCAAAATACATTTGTTGGAAAATGTTCCCCATAAACCAAGTCAGTGTTGCATAATGAAGTGAATCTTGTGCACAAGATGGAGTTATTTCAGGTTAGATAGTGAGTAAAAAGGTGACTGTTAGAAACTGCTATGCATAACCTTGCAATAATGGACTTCAACACTACACTTCTGAAACTAGTCAAGAACATTGATGCAGAACAATTTTATTTGAACAGATAGTTCAAACAGACCAGCAGCTTGCTATGGGTTACTGAAAACAACCCTGGTAGGAAAAAGTGGCATCAATATTTCCTTAAAACAATTTTCCCAGCTATTTAGTATGTAATTGCACATGAACCACAAAATTGACATTTACATATATTTTTAAAATCTAGTTGAGATCATTAACGTACATTAAAGCATAATTTTCACAGGAACTATCCTGCACATGTGCATTTCAAGTATGAAGCGCAAGACCAGGCAGTACACCTAAATAAGACTTCATCAGGACCCAGGCCAGAGCATGACAAAACAGGTCACGGAGGCAAGCACATGTAGTGCAGGGTTCAGAAGTCAGGAACACAGTATGGGGCTGGCTAAGGTAATTAGACTGTCAGAAAGCAACAATACAGTCAATTAAAGCAAACCAAATATTTTAAGATGCCTAAGTTGTCAGTTCAGTAGAAAAAATCAGAATCAGTAGTTTACAGCAGTTTTAAAAAGACATCCACTATCGAGACTAATACTTTCCTAAGAAAGAAAGGTGCCTTCCTAGAAGTATTCTTCTAATATTTCTGGATTACCTTCCTGAAAGTCCTCTTCAATCTTACTTGGCAACATTTTTGGAGTTATGCGGCTACATGGCCTCTGCATTCTCAAGCCTCTCTACATGAGAAGGCTGTACTACTCTGGTTTAAGTTTCAAACCAAGCATAATTAGATTAACAAAACCCCACTTATGTGGGTGAATGCTTTCATTTAAGAGACTAATTCTATGTAGCTAAACTATCCACAGTAAAATGCCATCTCACCATTCTCTCAGCTAGGGACTTTTGGTTTCACGAGATTCTGCAAGCATTACAAGCTACGACCACTGAGAGGAAAACAATGAGCTTCAAACCTAGGCAACCTCCTTTTTCAAAAGAGCTTACAGAAAAAGAGGTGCACTCTTCTCTACAGCCATCTAAACTCATTTCATGGGATAAATAATGTTTAGGTGCTTATCACATTTAACTAAACTATCACAAGACCATAAGGTGGACTGAAGGCTTCTTTCTTTTCCCTATTCTGTCTGTAAACATGAGCATTATTTATAAAACTAGGCAAGCCCTTAGATACCAGCAGACACTGCCACTGCCATTACAGAAACATTCATCATTAGAGATTAAGGAAAAGAAAGGCAACTCTTCACAATTCAGCACTTCAATCTGTTTTCTTTTTCAAATTTCACTCTTTAGCTGTTCCACAGCAACAGAATTGCTAGAATATGTACTGGATTTGATTTGTAGATAAATCTATAAAGGATATAGAGCTACAGACAGGGAAAGGCAGAGAGTGAGCATATTATACATGGAAAAAATGACTTTAAGGAAACTTTCAAATTAATGAGAAACCTGCCCTTTGTTTATCCTCTAAAAAAGTTAAGCAATAGTGAAAACTTTGGAAGCATATAGGATATGCACTTTGGTCAGTGCACTTTGTGCACAGTTTGATAAGCCTCAGTGAGTTTACTTTTAACTAGAACTACTAACTGCACACATAAATAAGCGCAATGCCCTCAAAACAGTCACCTCTTAAGAGAGCTTAATTAACAGTTAATTTTATTTAAAGATCTAAATGTAGATTTTCATCCAATGATTCCACACCTGGTACTTTACATGGAACAGACATATGAACTGTTGTTATTTGTAGTTTAAAGCATTCACAACAAAACTAGCCACAGGGAAAAGCTCCTTGAAGGAACACACCCCTGGTCTCATTTTTCATTCAACAAATACCAGGTACGTCTGCATACACACATAGTTGAATGTGCATAAGGAATTTGTATCTACTTTAAGATGCATATAATTTGTGCAACATTGCTTATTTTTTCAGCAATACTCTTGCTTAATTGAAAATGAAGTTTCTTAAAGTCACCAGCCAGGCTTACACAAAATTAAATCAGACATCAAACTTCATCCTATTTTTGAAGGCCTCTTGGTTAAACAGAGATAGAACCTGAATGCTGAAAGGAAGTAATCCATTTCCTTTTACATTTGACTTCACATGGGTATTTATTGATCTTCTGCTAGAACTTATCAATATCCATATACTGCACTTCTTGCTTCAAATTGGAGGAAAGGATGGCAGAGTAGGGAGAAAGATGTAGAAACTTTCTATCCCTTAGTTGTTTCATAATGCTGTTCAAAAGCTGCACAACAGCAAAAAAATGCTTCTAACAGACCAGAAAAAGTGAATGATCTGTTTTCGTTCTGACAATGTTCAGGACAAAACTTGGAGACAAGGGGAAAAAAATAATCAGATTGTAAATGCATTACAAAAGTTAGGTTGTGAAAGAAGAAAAGTACATAGAACCAATTTGTTTTTACGTAGTTGTTTAGTACATGCCTCCCCATTACAGGCCAAGGGAACTTCTAAGGGTACATCAGCTCCCCAAGTCACGACAGTAGGGCACTCTCTACTTCAGTGGTGATCAGTTCAAAGGAAAAAGATCACTAAATTCTGAACTTCATACGTATCACAGGTTCATCAGTCAGAGAGAAAGGATATTCTTTTTTTGAAGTCCAGACACACTGAAGACAGGAAGCCATTAAGTAAAAACCCATGCCCAAGGGTTGTTTTGGGTTTTATTTCAGGTTTGGGCTTTTTTAAAGATAAAATTAAATTCTCTAGAATAACTTGTTGAGCAGGAAATTGTGGCTTACGCATACGATTCTGCCATACGTGTCCAGTAAAGACACCTGCTTACTCTGTGGAAAGAACACTGACATTTATAGTACAGTTATAAAAGAATTAAGTATATTTGAAAAATTAGGCTATTTCCTGGAGTAACTTCAAGTTGCTTTCAGGCAAAATAGAGAAGCTGTTGAAGTATGGTCTGCATGAGCAGTCAGGTGTACCGAAACCTGCTGAATGGCCAGGCCGAGAGGATGGTGATGAGCAGCACACAGTTGGAAGCCAGTAACCAGTGGTGCACCCCAGGAATCAATACTGGTTCCAATCCTGTTCAATATATTCATTAATGATCTGGATATGATGGGGCAGTTCACCCTCAGCAAGCTTACAGACAACAGCAAACTGGGAGGAGTGGCTGATACAGCAGAGGGCTGTGCTGCCAGAGGGACCTCAACAGGCTGCAGAAATGGGATGACAGGAACCTCATGAAGTTCAACAAGGAGAACTGCAAAGTCTTGCACCTGGAGAACAACCACTCCAGGCACCAGTACATGCTGGGGGCCACCCAGCTGGAAAGCAGCTTGGTGGAAAAGGACCTGGGGGTCTTAGTGGACATCAGCTTGAATGTACGCCAGCAATGTGCCCTTGTGGCAAAGAGAGCTAGTGATGTCCTGGGCTGCATTAGACAAAGTACTACCAGCAGGTCAAGGGAGGTGGTCCTTCTCGTCTGCACTGGTGAGGACACATTTGGGAGTACTGTGTCCAGTTCTGGGCTCCCCAGTACAAGAGAGACATGGATGTATTGGAGAGAGTCTAGTGAAGGCCCACAAAGTTGATGGACTGGAGCATCACTCCTATGACAAAAGGCTGAGAAAGCTGGGACTCTTCATCCCACAGAAGGTGCTTGGGTGGTGGAGAGGGAGGGGAAATCTCATCAATCAGTGAAAATATCTGTAGGGAGGGTGTAAAGAGAAATCCAGACTCTTTTCAGTGGTGCACAGTGACAGGACAAGAGGCAACAGCCACAAATGAAAATACAGGAGGTTCCCTCTAGACATCAGGAAATACTTCTGGGAGAGACTTGAACACTGGATGCAGGTTGCCCAGGGAGGCTGTGTCGTCTCCACCCTTGGAGACAGTCAAAAGCTGTCTGGGCATGGTCCTGGGAAATTAGCTCTAGGAGGCCTGGCTTGAGCAGGGGGATTAGACCAGATGACCTCCAGGGGTCCCTTCCAGCCTCAGCCATTGTGTAATTCTGTGAAAATAAAAGTATTTTCAAACAGCCAGAAATGCTCACCCTGGATTTCCGGTAGTGTCATGCACATAGGTGCATGCTAACAAGTTCCCTCCCTCACCAACTGAAGAAAAAAAAAAAAAAAAGCTTTCCACGGACTAATCACCAGTATCTGAGCAAAAAACACATATAAAATAAAAATTTGACTTGTAAATTAACACTCCTAATCCTACAAAAGGGCCTGGACTTGTCTGTGAAAAATCTGAAAATTCTACATGTACCTTTTTGACTGATTGGGTCATTTCTATGCTGGAAAACATCTTAACCATATGTACACTTACGACAGTGCAGGGTAAATATTCCAAAGGTGTAAACTAGGAAGCCTTCAGCTGCATTCTCAGAAAAATGTATTAATTAATGGATCAATGCCCTGAAACACACTGTTTTATTTATTTGCTGCTAGCACACCGATGCCTCTTATGATTAATAGGTGGAAGTATCAAGAACAGTTTTTATTTTAGCTTGGGTGGGTATACTACTCCAATCTCAGTTATCTGTTCTAAAAGCAAAAGAAAAATACAGAACATGTAACCTCTTGGATCTGTTTAATTGGTTTTGTTATGCAAGTTAAATTATGCTTAGAGTTTAACTCCCTTGTTAGAAATTCACTTAGTGAAGATTTTATACCCCATTCATCAGGGAGCCGCGCATTCCTATGGGGTTTTAAATCAGGTTTCTAACAGTGGTCTGAATAATTTTCAGAAACAAAGTTGTACCAGTGCACATTAAAGTCCTTCTTGTAAAGCCTAATCACATCCCCACACAGTTTTTACAGCAAGACCAGAGTAAATTAGCAGACACAGCTACCAGCTCACTGTGAACAAAATAACAGATTATGGCAATAAACTGCGTTATTCATGATCCTCATGCCTTATTTCTAACAAGAATCCTGACTAATTTGCGTGTCACTCCAGAATCCAAAAAGAATATAAATAGCCTTACAACTTAAGAACAAAACAAGAAAAAAAAAACAGTAGCCTTATAAAGGTAGCCTATTAAAATAGTTTTTTTGCTTTTTTTATAAAGACTGTTTCAGTCTCTTAACTGTTGGCAGAATATTGTATTACCTACCGTAAAAATATGAGAAAGCACAATATTGAACACTGCTACGTTAAAAGTCACTCACTCCCTACCCGAAATATCTTATACATGTTCCAAAATTCTTTCTGTAAATTCTACTACTTGCTACATCATTGTATAAACTCTAGCTGATGATGAGTTATATTCCATTTGAATAGAATCATGAACTGAGACACTTTTCAATCAAGTCCATCCCTCCTAAGAAAAAAATGCTTGCTACAGTATGTTTTTTACGACTATAATGAAGCCAGCTCTCAATTCAGTAGACTTGGTATACAGTTAGATATTCAATTCTACATCAAAGTTTTAGGTTGTATTCAATTCTCAGTTTGCAGACAGAATAGAATAGGCAGAAACACTTGCCACAGAAAACCTTGACCACAAACACTGAAGATTCTCGAGTATTTCATAAAAAGAAAAATTACAGACCACTAATCATCACTTGCATTTTTACAGCACTTAATCCAGAAGTACCCAGATGCTCATGTCCCTCTCAGTAGTGTTTTGTCATTCTACCAGTAGATGAACTTAAGATGGTGAAGTAAAAAACTCAGGACTAAGGAGGTAGGTGAGGAAGACAAATTAAAACCAATACTGGTAGACAAATTCTTTAAGCCATATGCAAAAAGACTTAAGTATATCTTTTTCAAAAACTAACATTCAGTACCTTTTTAAATTTTCCTTGTCGCTTTGCTGCAGACTGCCCCTGGGAGTTAGAATAACATTGTGTAAGAAAACATGTACACACCACATAGGATGGAGACACCTTCTCTGTACAATTATGGTTATATTTTCAACCTACAGATTTTTAAACTTCTCAAGAGTCAAATCAATGATTAAACATGCTCTTAAAGCATGCTCTTTCAGGTTTTTAAAATTAAGAAAACAATGCATTATTGTGTATACAGTCTGTTATTCCTGTAAGACAAGCAAGTGTTGTTAATCACTTAGCTTAAATTAATAAATTACAGAAATTCAGCCTCAAAAGTGTAGATTTTAGATTTTGATTGTTTAGTGGCATTGTTCTATTTCATAATAAATATACAGAAATTAGATACATTTTCCCTCACACTGCATCCACTTTCTGACCTAGAGAAAACTTTGCTGCACAGTCCTCCTTTTTGTCTCCTGGTACATACTGAGGTTTACTAAAGGCAGCAGAAAGTATCTGTCATTATTTGATACCATGCTTTTTCCAGTGAAATACGATCGTAACAGTAATGCCTCAGACTATGACATGAGACACACCTCAGCTAGAGTTTCTCTTCATGTAAGCTCTTAAGTATTCTTCATCACATGAAATTTGATAGGCAATCCCTAGCTACCTCCTACTTCCAATCACTGTATATAACCACTTAGTCTGATTTTAAAATAAGACAGACAAGAATTACAACCAAAAGTTCAAGAAAGTGCAGAATTCAAGTTAGGAAAACTAAACTACACTACTGTAATGGATTTACCATGTATTTCATAAAAGTATACTTGCAACCTTGCAGGAATCGCACAGAAATACAAAACTTAGTATTTCAGAGTTCTTAGTTACTGGGTTTTTCCTCACTGATACATAAAGCCTCCTGACAGACATTATCTAACCTGCAGTTATATGCAATCTGCCCCAAAAGTACTACCTACAACCAAATCAGACTGAATGAACTAAACTTTTCTGCTCAACAAGATCTAAAGGTATGTAATCACCTACTCACAGAAACTTATTTTCTATGAAAACATACTCTAGTTTTATACATATTGTTCAGCCACATCTAGTGATATATGGACACAGATGAACTACCGCTAAACACTAACAATCACCAGGATTGATTCAAATTTTTCTCAACTTTGCCACCTATTTAAAAATAGCTAAGGGAATGTTCTAAATACCTTAGCACCAGATACACAGAAGAGTGATCTGGTTACTATGATCAGTGTTGCACTACAGATTCATACAAGTTAGAAACTAGTTTTAACAGGATGCTGCATTATAAGCAAAAAAAAACCTTACAGCTTTTTTCTAGCATCACATACACAGATCTTACATCATTCTGTTGGAGCATACAGTCATATCAGTGGTTGGCAACATAAGTGTGCAGCATGTAAGAATATCTGCTTATGCATTTGTCTGCTTATGCATTTGAGTCAACAAAATTCCTACGACTTTGTAACAGTAACATGTAGGTGTTAAGAAAGCACATATTTTTGCTGAAAATTGTATGCATGCAAGGAAGAGCACAGCTGTTTCTTAGAGAACCAACAAGCAAACCCCACAATATATATGCACATATTTTTCATTTTAAAATTATACTAAGCTAGGCTTATCACTCTTAAAGGCTCCACAAACAAAAAAGCAGTTGCTTCTACAAATACAACGATTCAGAGCAAAAGCATTACAATTCAAAATTTAGAAAATTCAATTGATTTGAAATTATAAAATGAAAATAAAAATAGAACTACTTAGAAGTCGCTCTGACTTTATAATGAAACAACTGCTTCTAAAATGTGTTCTGTTACTAAGCCTAGTGTTGTTTAAAGTCCTGAAGTCATGAAATACAGCACTTCTTGGCATGCCATTTACTTGCTTCAACAGTTTCAGAGAAAGAAGCCGTCATCCATTTCAAATACTCACAGCTTTCTTTCCAAGTTCTGTTTTAGACAGTGTGAGAGCTCCTGCAAGATAACATCCTGGTCCTGCTCCTTTAGGTATTCTATTCAAAGAAAGAAAGTTCAGTGTTAAAACTAGGTTCGTTAATGTTCCATAGGGACTACAGTAAAGAGCCTAAACAGTGAAGAGCAACACAAGAGGAATTACTAAGGCTACACAGGTAGACACTATCACAGTATCATCCTAGTTAGGTGCAGAGGCAGCTGGTTAATATAGATGAGAAAAACAGGACTTCAGTGACTTACTTGTCATCAGGCAGAGATGTAACAAAGAATGGCTGACTGTGTTTTGGTGGTAGTGTCAAACTGTTGGATTTCTTCTTCCCTAAGAGAGCAAGGCTATGGTTTTCATAAATATCTAAGCTTAAGGTACTAGACAACCTGTGAGAAACAATAAATGGAAGGTCTTTGATGCGATCCAGCTCACTGTTCTGTTCATGACGAATTTGTAACCGAATAGTGTAATCTCCTTTTTCCAGTTTCACAGAATACTGAAAGAAAGAAGTTCTCATAAATGTCACGATTAAATATTTCACCATGCACAAAGAAACCCTGAAATAAGACTGTCATGTTGTTCTTGATCCATCAAGCTTTAGCCATTTAAAATACATTAGATTGCTTAGTTTTAGAATCTCCTGAAGTGTGCTTTCAAGACTTGATAGCAGCCAAAACACATTTTGCATTGACTGAAAAAAAATTAAGTTTTCAGACTACAAAATAAGCTGACATCATTTGTTCTTATTCTAACACTGCATTAACTACTCAAAAATCAGAATTCTTGATAAACTTTCAGGTCAAAACCTCTTCCAGGTTTGCTTTGATACGCTCTCAGTTTACTATGTAACTTTGGGTGCTCTGTGGTTTAGATCACAGGGTATCTTCTACTGTCTCAAACATTGTACTAGCTTTCACATCAAAGGACAGAGCATGCTTGTGAGATTTAAGGCTGAAACTTAAAGAGCCGACATACTCCTTGCCCTGAGCTTAAGTATTCAGTTAAGAATATTCAGAAAACATCATCTCCATTTATTAATAAAAACCCCAAACCACCCCCCCCTCCCCCACCAACACCCAAGAAAAAAAATTCCGCCCTCAGACTCTCAAGTTCTTAGTTTAGGAAACATTGTTTCATTTCTATCAACCTAAAAGTACATCATGTGGATGTCTTGAGCAGTAGCATGCTAAGTTTCCTTTTTGCTGCTGCTGCTGTAACACAGAAGGCAGCCCTAAGCAGAAAGGGACAATAACTCAGAACTACCCTGCTCTCAGAATCTCCCTCTTCTGGGTTAGGGAGTCACCCTTCCTGTTGGTATTTCTTCCTGGTTTAAGCAAGTCTGAATTGCTTCAGAATTGTTCTATGATGCACAGGATCAGAGATTGACAGTGCAGTGGTCCATCAGGTGTAAGTAACAGACTATTCTAGTGATTTTTAGATTTTATAGCACCTTAAAAATGCAGGTTAAGAAAAGTAAGTTTAAATAATGCAATTTCTGAAATTAATTTATAAGATTCAAAATACATGCTTTAAAGTGAATCTTCGGACACTTCCAGAATGATCAATCTATCAAAATAAACATTACATTGATGCTGTTCGACTGTGATTTTGGATTGGTAAAACGAAAAAGTATGGAAAATGTTTCTTATGCTTTTTTTTCTTCTTTTACTCTCCCTCCCTATACCGTATGATCCAGACACACAGTCTGCTCCAGCAGAAAGAGATTCCAAGAGAGGGTACAATATCTACAAGTCTTGTGCAAAAAAACTCCCTCTGAAAGACAGCAACAGGAAGTAAACCAAGCTACAGCATTTAAAAGGCTGTTTAAAGACATCAGCAGCACAGAAGACAGCTGTCATGGATATAGAAGCCTCTGATCTATCAACAGACAAGTCAGACTACAGAAAAAGTAATGGCTCCATTCCACCTTAGTAGAAAAGTTCAAGGTATCATAACTAAAAAAACCCAAACATAAAGACAACAAGAACTTGAATTAACTTCTTGAGAAGCACTAGTCAAAATCACAGGAAATCAGAAGTTAGCAGCTTTTTGCAGAAATAAAACACACCATAACTCTTTCTCTGTCCTTGGAAGAGGAAAAAAAAATCATAACATTCTATTTCATGGAAACAAACTTGTCACTACTTTTTTCATACACATATATCACCACTGAATCTGCCTTATTGTGAAGATGTATGAACATTATACCTATGCATCAGGAAATGTTAGGAGCTAACCAGCAGGCTTGGGAGGTGAAAATGAATGAAAATTTTCACACTGTGCAGAAAACAGAAGGTAAAATAATTATATTACTCTGTACCTGGTGTGGATAGGCATCTCCTGAACCCATTTGTCTTTTGTTCTGGTCAAAAATAATCCACAGTTGACTATCAAATTCAGATTCGTACAACAATTCACAAAGAAGTGGACAGCTTGGAGTTACTTCTCCACTCTTAGGCTATTAAAAGAAAAGTCAAAACATTTAATCCACTCTTGAATAAAACAAGTACAATTCTTACACACATATTCAAAGATGCTGGAACTAGAGCCCATTTCAAGCAACAGCAGCTTCTAAAGAGAATCAAATCAGAATTTTGACAGAAGACAGTACGAATCTAAATCTCTTTTCTGACAGAAAGCTAGTTAAAGTTAAAATCTAGTTAAAGTTAAAATCTAGTCTTAGAAAATATGCTGTATTTATTAGAGGGCTTTTAAAAAAACAACCATCCTTAACCCGTACCTGATGGAAGTTATAGGTCAAGATCATCTCATACAGTTGACGATTATTTGGTAAAATATCTCTGGAGCCCAAAGGTTTTATTTTTGCACTCACTGGTCTGCAGTTAGACAACAAAAAACAGAAGTTACTCTTAAGAAACATGTATCCTCTATAAAAATTTCTCTTGCTTAAGCAGAAGCATACTCTGAGGTACAACTGGATCTGGCACACGCAGTAACATATCTTAAAAATGTTATAACTATCCAGGCAGCATAAACTCCTCAGATAACATGAATGTCAGTTCAAAAACAAGGTTTAGTGATGTTACAGAAACTGTCAAAGAAAGAAGCTAACAGCACTTAGCAAGCACGTCTAAATACTTAAAATTAAAGGCCATTAAAAAATTTAAAAAAAGGAAAACTAATAGACTTCAGGATTAGGAAAGAAAAAATCAGGTTACTTGACATTTCTAGTATCTGTGCTGGAATCGGCACTTTTATTCACAGATTGAAAGACTAATGGCACAGTAACTAGAGGACAGAACAAATACCTGATAACTATTTGTTATAGAAGGTTATATGAGAGGAGAACCTGTGAGAGACCTCGCAAAAATCAGGAGTAGTAACACAGAAGAATGTTAACATAGTGTATGTTAACTCCGATACAGTTAGGACAAGCTGTTGTTCAGAGCAGCACAAACATTTTAGATGTTAAGCATCAAAGAATACAGGCTAAATAATAATGATACAGGAAAATAAGAGCTTTGGAAATAAAGAATAGCAGAATGAGAGTGGCCTGGCAACATTTAAGTTTACATTTCATTCATTCATTCTGACAACCTTTAATTCCATTACCAAATTTTTTTTTTCTGTAAGATTCTGTCAAGCTCTTTCATTGCCAAGAGCACAGACTAGTCACCCAGTAAAATATCTGTGCTGGGTCAGACCACAGATCCATTTAACCCAGGTTTCCTAGTCTGGCAGATACCAGATAGACTGCTGACAGAAGACTTAAGAACTGAGTAATACCACACATGATACATTTCCCTTATACTCACTCTGTTTCCAAGCATTTGAAACTCAAGAAACTGAATGAGAAGCCACTCGGTACTTTTTTCCCCTCTGCATTATGAATCATTACTTCATTCAAGAGACACTATTTATGCCTTAATTTAAATACATAAATATTTCTCATTAGTTTACTCAACTACAGTTCATTTACTGTCAGATGAGTGCCTCAAATATAGCAGCACCTCCATTTTACAAACTAAGAATGAGGCAAAGACTTATTAGGGGACTGTTTTATTTCCTTATTTAAGGCATATCAAATTGTGTATTTCTGAATCTAACATTAGGTGGCATGTTCATTAAACAATAAACTCCTAGTGACCCCAATTCCAGTTGCAAGTATCTAAAAGCCACAGATGGAGCCCACGGTCTTCACTGAGAGGCCCAAATAATGGAAAACTTTAGATTACTGAGCACTGTGAAATTGTCTGGCCCATGTCTTAGAAGTACTGCTTGAACTCTATAGCATTTCTTTCTCCTCCTGAAGTGACCAACTTCAGTAATTGCTGGACCAGTTAAGAATTTTCCAACAAAAAAAAATAATTCCCATTTCTTCCAAATCAGCATGTGCCAAACTGACAACAAGATAAACACAATTTTCCAAGCAAAATTCCACCAGACCCTACAAAAACACTTCCAATCAAGCAAGAGAGAGAAGACAGTCTTCCCAGGCCAAAATCAGGCAGGATCTGAAGCACCTGCGTAAAAAAAACCCCTAAACAACAAACAATAGCACTAAATAACTCTACACTTTGTTCCTTAAGATATTAAAGTGCCTTTTAGCTCCAAATGTCTCCTTTGAAAGTAATGGAATATTTTTGTAATTTTTTTAAAGAAATTAGCTTCAAGAAAAAAATTTGTATGGAAGAAGCCACCATAATTTTCAGATTTTGTTGAAGTTAAAAGGAATAAAAAAAGAGTAGTGTGAGAAATTTTATTAATTGATGCTTCCAAACCTTCTTAATATTTGACAAGAATATTGTCATCCTAAATTTCACTGTTAACTTGTTACCATTTTAACTACATACGAATAGTTTTCCCACTTTCCCAACATAGTTCCCCAGAAACTCTACCTTAGTGTTTGAACCCAGCTTTTCAGATTTATGCATGGAGCAATATCTTCATACTTCAACAGGGACTGAACATCAAACCGTACGATGCCTTCTGAAGCATGCTAAAGAAAGAGTATATAACAATTATGTTTCTGTGTACTTCCAACATCAGATGTGAACCATCTGATATGTCCCTCAAAGACACAACACAAGCTGTATTTACTATAAGAAGTAATACTGCATGAGCTTCAAAGCGTCACAAGCTCATCTCTGTTTTACAACAGCAGATATACTGGGACTTGCAAAACTTCAGCAATTGGAGCTAAAGTCTTATTTTTTTTTCCCCTTAATAATTTAAATACTTTGTACAGAACTGTACAAGTCACACTCTGGGCAGAGCTGGCTTTTATTTGTGCATTTGAGATTATTTCCTTTGAAAATGTAATTAAAATAAATACAAATATTATTTATATAGAATCTCAAAACAAGTATTTTATGGCACTTCTGCTTTGGATTATTATTACAGAATAGTTTAACTTTCTGAAAAAGAAACAATACTACATAGACAGGCTAGTGACGGGCAAAACCATTCAAAAACTTTTTTTCTAGCAGGATCCCAGGACAAAGCCACCAGTGTATCAGCACCATTAAACTTTATTTTATGAAAGCTACAGGCGCACAAGAAGGAAAGACAAAATGTTATTATCCCATTTTTAACTCTCCATTATTCAGTTGATGTAATCCTGCTAGTGTGGAGGGAGCTGCTGTGCACACCACCAGCTCTTTCTTTTCCTGCTCTACTGGTTCAACACCTGATACCTTAGCAAAATGCACCCCACTCTTTTTTTCTCCATTTATTCAGCTCTTAGAGCTTGAATACACCCAAATTCACCCATGGGACAGCTATAATTTGCTCTGGCCCTTAGCTGAAGAAAAGGCAGGAGCAAGGACAAATTAGTACGGTGCTGCTTCATGTAGGTATTGCCATCTCAGCTCTCAAAGAGAGCTCTCTCCTGAGGGAGGTAAAGTCAAGTCAAGCTAAGCCAGGTTGCACAGGACAGCAAAGAACACAGGAGCAAACCAAAGTACTGTAAATATTACTATACTCATGTTTTTAGCAACTTTTTCAATCCTTTAGTATCACAGAGCCTTAGGAATCACAACGCTGCTCATCCACTGTGCCTTTAACTGGCCTAAACGACCAATCGCAAGCGAATCGGCACATCTCAATAAAACACTGAACAATATAAATTTTAATGACATTTTATTCTGAAAATGGTATTCAGAGTATTGGTTTTTAGCAATGGTAGTCTATTTTCTATTGGTCTTGGGTTCGGTGATTTTTGGGGTTTTGTTTGTTTGTTTTTTCCTTTCTATTTTTTTTTCCTCTACCAATTTATAGCGAAAAGGCATAATAACCCGCACAGTATAAATGATGGTAATGGACATTTTATGGGACTGAACTCCTATTTACCTATTTTTAAGAGCAAACATGAACATCTCAGTCTTTCTAAATCCAGGTAAGAATGAAGAAAAGCCTTTTTTATTCTGAGATACCATAGGACTTCAGAATAATTAAAAATAAACACTCTGAAAAACTTACCATGTTTAGCTGAGGAGTGGCACAAAGTATACCATGGAAAGAAATCGTGTAATTCACGCTAACATCACTAAGGCTTGCCCACCAACGAGCAACACAAAATTCAACGGTTTTTCCAGCCTGGGTAATAAAAGCACAAAGTTAGACTCAAGCTCCCATCTCCCCCTTCTGGTCACCCCAGCTTCCCTCATCCCAAGCCCCCCAAAATTGGCGTATAGCTCAAAAAAGATCCTGTTATGTCCAGTTTACTCCAACTGTATAGGTTTGTACAGTACCAATTAAGACATTATACTTGGCCTAGAAAACAAAAGACAGCTCCAATAAAATAGGACGACTGATGACCACATCAAAACAAAGAGTGCCAGGAGTACACCTGTCAGAGAGAGATACAGCTTTTAAATGTTACTACTTCCTTTCCTATCCTTCAAACTAGGCAGCCAGGTTAGTTCCTAGATAAGTTTAATATGTGCGCCCTAGAAAATGTGTATCAGAAAGAGAGATCCCACTCTCTGCCCGAAAAAGATGACATGAAGCTTGGGAGGTTTGGGGGTTTTGTTGTTGTTGTTGTTTGGTTTTGTTTTGGTTTTTTAAACTAACATTATAATATGCACAATGTGTCAGGGTGACAAACTTAGCTTAGGGTCCCCAACCTCACATTTTCACAGAGGGTAAGGGAATGAATAGCACAGAAATCATAACCAGTCTTAGGCTTTAGAGCTATACAACTAAAATTAAGCAAGGCAGGGACAAACTTGAGGAGTGGACTCTATCATCCACACCCTGAACTGTTAGCTCACTCCCAGGTTCTGTTTTGGACTCTTGAGCTAGCATCATTCAAGCTAAGTCTGCTGTATCTAAGCAGTATGAATGTAAGCCAGTCAGCTATCACCTGGCTTCAACATCAAGGAGATGCCCCAGATTACCACATTAAGCACTAAAGGCAAAATATGCTGAACTACATCCATCCTACAAGTCATAGCCCCTACTTCAAAGGGAAGCAAACTGGTTTGTATAAACAAGTACCAAAAAATTGAAGAGATTAACATGTATTATAAGGGTGTCATCAGATAATTAAGAAACACTAGCAAGCTGTTACAGATCTTTTCAAAACTGAAAACCAGATACATTCACTACTGTAATGAACGTATGACTTTTGGGGTTTGGTGTTTTTCAGAAAAAAAAATCCAGAATGAGTTATGTTATACTGCACTGAAATATTACTTTTTCTGTCTTCCCCCATGCCACCCTAAGGCAACTTACTAAGACAGGAAATGCCTCAGTCACTGATCCTTTTTCTGGTATGGATAAAAATTTGTAGAACTCATGACTTCTGTATGCTTTTTGTTTCACTAGTTGAACAGCATGAAGCACAAACTTTGCAGTCACATCAGCTGAACATGAACATACTGTCACTTCTAGATTAAAGAAGAAAATTAAGTTTAGTTTCAAGAGACAAGAATTTTAGAAGGATAGATGAGATTCACCAGAAAAACACTAGTTTCACAAGTAATTTGTAATTTAAGAAGTTATGCAATACCCCAAGTAGCTCCAACATGTGAATAATATTTATATATCAGTTATTTACAAAGACCCTTTCAGATTAAGGAAAACTATCTAAATTCAGAGATCAGCTAAGAGAAACATGACTCAATCAAATGGTGAAAATTAATCAGACAGTACAGATGTATAATATGTACAGGACAGAAAGCTGCTGAATTCCAAATTAAGAATCTTATCACCAACTTCAGTCTAAATGAAAGATTCTTGAAAGGATTATTATTCAGCAATCTCACACATGGAGAGGAGAAAAAAAAAAAAAAACAAACCTTTTTTTCCTCCTTGCGGAATTATGAGCTACTTGCCCATTATGAAAATAGCATTTTCTTCAGTGAAGATATGTTTCAGCACTACATCCATACACCTTAAAACCTAGGCAAACCTCAGACATGGTAGGTTGCCAGTTACGGCCAATCACTTCAGATTGTATTTGCTGGTTTCTAGAAGACTAAGAATCAGGATTCTACTATACCAGAAACCATGAAATAACTCAAAATCACTTCTCTAAGAGCTTAAAAATCAAATAAATATTTTACATATTCATGGGTCAAATCCTTCAGTTCTTATTCAGGCAGAACTCAAAATGATTTGTCAAGTGTGACAGATGCAATTTTTCAATTTAATGAATATGGTCATTTTCCTTACCAGCCCAGGTAGCTCCCTGTGGAACATCAATGAAGTGCCTTCGGATTTGACCAGGTTTAAAATGAACATCTGCATACGTCAGGTCATAGCTTGATGATTCATCTACTCTGCATTTCAAAAAGAAAACACAAACAGTAATCAAACAAGCTGTGAAGCCTTTTCTTTTTTTTTTAAAGTATTTTTAAATGCAAAAATACTCTCAAAAAAAAGTGTCCAATGAGGATATTTAGTCCCTAGCACCAATGATTTTAATCCATACTAGTAGAGAATCTGACAGCATAATGTATCTGAAAGATTTAAAACATCAGCTCCACCACATTATATAGACAATGTCATTGTGGTGGGATCAAAGAGCGAACTCCGGCAGGTGGTGAAGAAGAATCACTTTATTGCTCTTTTACAACTACTTTTATAGTCTTTTAGTACCGTGAACACGTCATCTACGGAACTTTTTATTGGCTATTAACTAAAAACAACACACTACTTTCTAGCAGATTCGTTCCCTTTTTTACATTCCAATTGGTTCTCTTTCCGGCTGTGTCAGGTCCTCCATCACCTCCTTTTCCATTTTGCTTAAAGGCAAGGCCTTCTTCTTCCGGTCTCTTAAGGGAAAAAGCTTTATGTCCCAGAAGTCAAATCCTAATTCAGCATCTTCTCGTTCCCCTACACCTCCCCACCTCTCTGAAGTTACTGCACTTAAACACAAGTGTCAAAGAATCCTAGTTTTCAGTGGATTCGTTTTTGCTGGCTGAGTGACTTTCCACTAAAGTGAGCTAAGGTATGTAAGAAGCAATATTTCTATGAATGAATTAGAGAAAAGTTACTTTTTTTTTCCCTTTCAGAGTAGGGAGAGGGAAAAAACCACTGAATAGGTATAATAAAATACTCTCCTTCCTTATCAATATCACTGAAGTCATACGTCTGAACCAATGATGGGCACACTACTAAAACTCTAAATTAGCTGTATTAAAGTAATGATGGAAGCGTATCCCAACATTCACCTGCCAAATAATGGCCCCCTGCCTTTATATACTCTAGTGCACCAGTTAGAAATGAAGAAAAACTCCAGTTGACCTACACCTACACCTACAATATTGATTGATACTTTGGTCAACAAGCCAGAAGTCATCTGTATTCTGATGCACCAGGAAGATGCTGCCACTGTGGCTAAGCCCACCAGAACACACTGCCTTCTCACTGCCAGGACCAAAACTACAAAAAAGCCACATCTGTATAAGCTTGCTGCAAGAATCTTGTCGGGTTTCTGCTCCCTTATCAAGTTTGCAGTAAGTTCAAGAACTCCCAGAGAAAAAAGGTGGTGAAATAAATGACAAGTAAAGTAGCTACAGAAAACTAACATAACTTAAGAAGTGCAAATGAAGCCTGGGTTTACTGACCTTGTTGGTATAACAACAGTTATTGGAACTCTGAACAGAGGGCCTGCATTAGGCATTGCTATGTCGTATCCACACACCTAACAAAATAAAATACAGCCACTTAAAATCTTTAGTAAACAAGAAATTATAGAAGACAACATTAAACTATTTGCAGAGTATTTTGAATCTCCTCAAGGTAAAGCAAAATCTTCAGTCCATATAAGACTTGGCAACACCACAAAAGCTAGGCCAGTCCTTAAGCCACCACAGAAAGAGAGAAATATTTAAGATCTCAAAACCACAAATCTCTGTCCTCAATAATAATACAGGACTAAGTCAGACAGACCAAGGTGAAAATATATCCAGAGGAAAAAGCATGAATGAATGGTTACTTATTTGGTTTCTATTTTCTATACGCTTTTATTTTTTAAACAAAGATACTCAAAGTCCCCTTGGCATGTGCTATACAACATTGTACAGTATAACTATTGCTGAACCATGTATTCAGCTTGCATAGTGAAATGGAGTGTGGCAGTATTTCGTGGTCTGTACAGCACACAGCTTTTATTTCCTTAAAAATTACTTCTATAACAAGTTGAGAGAGACCACACGGAAAGGAAAGGGTAGACAATCTTGCTTAGAACACCAATAATTCAATACCTCTGTATAATGTAGTCCTTCTCTCAGGCCACGTGGATCCACTCGAATATTTATGTGTCGACACTGGTTCATAAGCTCTAAATGACTAGGACACTGGACCCACGATGCATTTGAAGTTAAAGCTAAATGAAGCTGGAGAGATATTCTTTCAGTGTTTTCTGTTAAGAAACAAATTTTAAAAACCAGTTCAATAACATAAATATGTGCTCATATTCTACTATAACACCATACTTGCCATTAAGATGTACGCATCAATAAAATGTAATAGGAACCAATTAGTTAAGGCCCCTGGATCGCAGATTATCCACCAAGGACAGTGTTCTATATTATTTCTTCTAGCTTGAGAAAAATAGAATAGCAGCAGTGTATGGTAAACTAAAGCTTCTACCCAGCTTTCAAATTTTCCCCCTTGAAACAGTCAAACCTGACAAAGTTAAAGGTAGGCTAGTAAGCAACAGTTACCCACAACAGAGTCTGGAAGCAGGTATAAACTTTATTGTATAGATACACAGTCTTGCCTAATGCAGAGAAATATAATAAAAAGCAATTACATTGATTGAGGGTTATGCAAATTACATTACAGAGCAACCTAAGCAAGAGGTAAAGCCTACTGAAAAATTACTATGATAATCTAGTCCAACCTTGCAAACAGCCAATTTAGCCAATTTTGCTAAGTAGCTTCCATGACAAAAAAGCTATGGGTTAAAGCACAGCTCGCAGAAAAACACCCAACCCTAGCTGAATTTTTTTTAGTGATTAAAAATCAGCTTTCTCCTGCTCTAAATATTATTGGCACTTTGAAAAAAAATAATTCCACATTTTCTAGTCCTAATTAACCTTAGCTTAATTTTCAGACATTTCATTACATCTTTGTTAAGCAGAGAAAAGAGCACTCTATTATCAGATGTAATTCCCTTGTAGGTACATGAGAAACAATAAAATCTCAAAGAGAACTTCACACAGACTGAGCAGATCAGCCTCCCTTAATCTCTTACTAAAGTTTCTCAAACTCAGTCTTGTTGAAGACACCAGACACAGCACAGAAATAACTATTAGACAGGTAGTAGGGACACACCAGGCTACAAGCCAGTCATCCATTACAAATGTCTAACTACGTTTTCAGATCGCTTGCTTCCTGAAGAGTCTATCATTTGATTATTTTGTTTCTCAGTGTCATATGGCAAATTTAAAAAGCACCAATTGCAATGTAACCTGTCAAACAACTAAGTTATTCTGAGTCAGTAACCTGTCTTGATTCATACCCTTTCTTCCCCTAAATAAACTCACTCATTTGTCACATGCCAACCCTCTTGGGAATCACTAATTTTAGGAAAGGGATTAATCTCAGTAACAAGCTCTCACATGGATAATTTTTTTTAATACAATGCAATTCAGTCTCTCAATGAGTTCCAATTTGTATTTAATAAAGCAGGGCAAAACAGCTCACTGAGAAAAGATGTCAAACCTTGTTTTGATTTGCACAAGTAACTTATACACTGTTAATAAGTAATTAAAATCTCCATCAACTCCTGTATTGCCTTTAGATATATTTATGTTTATCCATTATTACCTACTTGAATGCAAGTCTAGTCTGTTAAACTAAGATTTTTCTCTAGGTTGTGGAAACTAAGATAAAATCCAAATCTAGAATTTATAGCCTTTAAATAACTGAGAAACTAATTTCTGGGTACCTTCTTTCACATTTAAAACAGTAATCATTCTTTCTCAAGAGTTATCTACAACAAAAACCCTGAAGACCTACAGTTTCATGAAACATTGGGGATACTTGATTATTTTTTCTGTATTTTTCCCTAGTCCCACAACTTCCCTTTAAAATTCTTCAGAACAAAGACAGACTCCTTTTTTCCATGAGAGGAAGCAATAGACTCCCCCAAAACATGGAACTGCTGAAGTTATAACTCTGAGGTTAGATGGGAAAAGTTGTTCAGCTACATGCCTTCATTTACCATTCAGAATTGCACTTGCTCCTTTTACGGTACAGATTCCTATCACTCCTTATTATCACAGCTTTTTTGTTTAAAGTTTACACTTTATTCCCGCCCACGCCCCCCAAGCTCTTTCTTACCTGTATTCTCAGGAAAGACAGGTTCTATGCCAACCCCATGATCAGAAGGTGCAGCTATCCGGGCAGGATCTCTGAGGTAGATTCCACGGTTGCTGCCAACAGTAACTGTAAAGCCTATGTTACTTGTGAATGACGAATTCTGAATGAGGTAGTCATAGGCTTTATCAACCTGTTAGAAAGAACATGTTCTTAAATTAAAAATTTCAACTTAAGAGTAATTTATGCATATTATCTTCTGAAGTGTTCAGCAAGCACAGCAAACAGTGAAGTAAACCATTGATTGCACTTTACATGATACATAGTATAGAAAAGTTCACCTTTTTGTTTAAAAAAACACCCTTCTATCTTGCTTTCTATTCTCCTGACGTCAAAAACTGTACACTCTCTTTACTTCACAGTGAGATGCCTTCACCAGTGGAGATTAGGGCACTCTCCTTTGAGACAAGCAGACACACAAAAGCCTCTGTCTCCAAGATCAGAGTTTTAGCAACCTGTTTTAATACCTGCTTCAATCACAGACTTCTAAATCATGAGATGTGACTGGTGCATTTCATTTTTCTGTGCCAATTTTTTTTATTTGATATGGCTATCACCATTGTTGCCTTCTCTATCAAACTCTGTGTTAGAGACATGCTTAGCAGACTTTACCTACTAGGTTCCAGCATCTCCAGAATGTGAGTTTAGGGCTAAGCATTTAATATCTAGCACCTTTAAGCATGAGAGCAAAACCTCAGCACCTCTATTTGTCTAGGATGGGAGTGACTGCAGACAAAAAACAGCAGCAGCTCTTCAAGAACCTAAGCTTATTCATAAGGAGTCATTCACTATGCTTTCATCATACAAAGGATCACATCCCAGATTTCCAAGCTACTTAGAAGTCCACAGGATATAATGAACACTCAGACTTTTCAGTGCAGGCCCTGAGCAAAGTCATTGCAGAACTGCAGCTGTACTGCTTGGTGAACCAGCATGGGTATTTCTGTATTTTCACTGCCCAGAACATACAGTTCCAGCTTTTGTCTGCACAGAACAAGGTCAGCTCTCTCTGACAACAGCATAAAAACATTTTTGGACATTAAGATAGAATTTAGGCATCCAAATCCACATGCGGGTGATAAAAATCCACATCCCACTGTTATGTCCACATATCTTTTCAAGCAGTCTAAGAATATCTCTAGTTTATTCCACGGTAACTGCATGCTAAAGCTGAAACAATCATCTCATTCTTCCGTCCCTCCCACTACATTCCACTCTTCTCCCTCAATCGGATCTGAGAATCAAGAATCATGTAAAAACCTGCTCTTTTTTGGGGGGTTAGTTTTCCCCTGGCAGTTATTTATATTATGTTGGGTTTTTTTTGCTAGCAAGTACCTGAATAATACCATGTCCTTGTGCAAATACTTCTATGTTTTCCGCTTTCACTGCAGTATTTTCTAAAGCTCTTCTGACAGAATGAACAGTGTAATGAATATCATTAGCTTTAAGTCCTGAAATTAAAAATAAGGGTATTATTGGATACAACAAAAAATTCGTAAGTAACAGAACTTTAAGAGGAAAAAGTGTCTAATCTCTTTGATGATGCATCTATATTTAACATTGTAGAACATTACCTGACAATACTAATGCAATGCCTCCGCATGCATTGGGAGAAGACATGGACGTGCCATTCATGAGTTGTGTTCCCCGCAGAGTCCAGTTTGGAACAGAAGCAATAGCACCTCCTGGGGCACTGATACTTACTCCAAGGGCTCCATCAGTGCTAGTGTTAAAAACAGAATGATTGAAAACCACACATTTCTTTCTGCACAATTTATCTTGAAGTTATCCATGCACTTAAAAAGATAATTTCAGCTTTAGGGAACATTCCCAAGCATATTACTTCACTAAGTCCATTAACCCATTACACTCAAGAAAATGTCACAATAATCATCAGCTATGCCTGCTTTACAATGAAAGCTTTCTAAACTTTCACTCCTTCAATACTCTATACCAGGCTTCAGTTTAGTCATCAGAATATCTTCTGGGATTTGAATTAGAAAATGCACAAAATCAAACTTATTAAACACTTCAACATATAAATTAGTATTCTACATAGCCTGTTTAACAGTTACTAATTTTAAAGAAAAATAGTAAAAGGGAGAAGAAGACTAGAAAATATCCAAAACCCAGATCTCTAATTTTGCATGTTGTCACTTCACTACCAGGTCAAATTCTGAATTACAGGTTAGAACCTGAGACAAGGAAATGCAAGGGGACAAGACAGAAAAAAGGAATGCGAAGAGGCAGATCAGGATCAGCAGGGCCTAAGCCACCTTTCTTTCTTGTCCAAGAATATTCAAGAATGGAGGGGGTACCTATGGCACAGTTAAAGCAGCATCTACTTTTCAGCCGTATGAGCCAGATATACTACATCTTCCTTGCTCTGGATAGACAAAAATCGCACCACCTACATAAGGACAAAACTGTGTCTAATCTATTAAGTTCTGTGGAGAGGCAGGGTATTTTAAGGTATTTATATCCCATGCTAACCACTTCATATGTCTAAAATCTGTCTCAAATCAGAGTACTCTCAGTACGATACCGTAATATAACATCTGGACAGATTTTATGACAGCCCTATACAAAAAACAGGTTCTATATTGTGACATTTCTAGCCAAACAGTGTATCTGCCTGAAACCCTCTAGTGCTTCATCAGTCAGACTGATCCCCTACCCCAAGTCTGCTCGAGCAAAGCTTTAGAAACTCTCCAGTCACCTACACAAGGGGACTCCTTCTTTGGCCAGATTTGGGCCTTTCAGCAGACATACGCTCATCCTGACTATTTTACAATGTAAAGTGACAAAGCATACAAAATGTAGTTTTTGTATCTATGTATGTGTGTGCATGTATATCGATATTAATTACAACTCTTTCTTCCTTTGTCAGTTGAAGGCAGAGACCACGCTTCTCTTTTCCCTAAACAATTCTACATAATAAGGTTCTTGGAACAACATCCTTGCCTGTAAACGTACAAACACCATGACAGTTAACTTTGAAGACCAATGCTAATAGGCAAGCATTTGCTATGCAACCAGCAAATAAACCAAGGACCAACCTTTTTCACTCAATAATACTGTAGGCTCAACTACAAAAGACAGTATACAGTAACACCATGACTCACAAGAACAATTCCAAAGTCTAACCACAAGCAAGAACTTAGGAAGAGATGCTATTCTTTCCTTCTTTTGGCTACCACATAAAATGCTTCTGAGACATGAAATAAAAATTGAAGCTTTCATTTACCCTAAATCTCCTTCTATAGATCTTTAAGTTTCTATAAGGTGAGGTGGAAAAGCATTTTTTTCTGCCTACTCGCACCTCTACCGGACTCGATCAAAACCCTTGAGTAAGTTGTGCCATTATGGCAATGTCACCAAAGCCAGAATTAACACCATTGCAGTAACAGTATTTCTTGTAATCTTCAACACTAACAGAACAGTTAGCTTCACCACACCAACCTAATGAAGTAAATGTTATGGAAAAAGATCCTCTGAAAAAATAAATTTCAGAAAAAGAACAAATTTCCAAACAAAGTTTCAGCAACTTATATCATCTCTGAATAGGTTTGCACTCATCCAATACACTTTCCTGAAATGTACAGGTTGTGCTGAGGCAGTTCAGTGGTCTTTCCCAGGAGTTCCGGAGCCCAACAGACAAAGGTTTTCCAAGAACAGCAGGCTACCTATGCTCTTCCCATGGGAAAGAAATACTTTTATTCTGGTATTAATGAACAATTTTTAGATTTTGAATTACATAATCTGGACCCTAAAGCAATGAATTTTTTCTTTTAGTGTAACCTACCTAGGCCCCCTGGATGACCAAGTATATTGATTTGCTGGCAGTTTTTCTCTTAAAGAGTATTCAGCAACCATCATGTCAGGTGATACATAGGCACCAACACCTGTAAAAAAAACACTCAAGCAATGAACTTTTACTAAAAGCAAAAATAAAATATTTGTGTTTTAAATTCACTAAGAATTTTTCTTTACATTTAAAAATGGAAGCACACATCTTCCATCTCATTAAATCCAGATATTTTCACAAAGCAAGTGTGAAGCTGCATGCTATGCAGTAACAATGCTAATCGTCATATATTGAAATATTATGTAAAGCTCAAAGCTTAATTTTTATTCAACTGGAATAGAATGTGTTCACCTTCTACATTTCTTTCAAAACAGATCACTTTTACATGTCTCCACTCTCTCCTGCACCTCTGGTTGTGTTTACACTGTTACAAACTACACCAACCATACCTCAAACCAATCTGTGTGAATTGGTGCATGTTCACATGGCTCACAGCTGTACCACCTGGAACAGATGGCCACTTCCACACAGCTCAAACACAGCATTGAGACAGTCATTATTTTTCTGTATATCAAAGTGCCCAGAGCATGTAAACGACTATGTCAAAGCCTGCTAAAGCTGTACTTTAGAACATGATGTCAAGGATGTATGTTGCATCCATGTTGTGTACCTATTCTGAAGTTTACACTCCGTTTTCTTTATGGCACAAGCACTGTCAGCATGATAGAAAACTACCATTCCAAGCTGACAAATAAGTGGGGCAAGGTCCACGTCCATACTGTCTGTGTGAGCTAAGACAATTTGGCAACTGTATGTTGCTTTACCCTCAAAAAACAACATAAAAACCCTATCTGGTTCACTCCAGATGGACGACAAGGAGCAAGCTACTTTTCATACAGAGTGAATGACCACCCAGTCTCCAGAGTGATACAACAAATATGCTGAATTGACAGAGTAGATGCATTATAAGAGCAAAGCCAATGCAGATGTGAAAAGACCTTAATAGTTCCAGTTCCAGCCCAAGTCCCAGTGGTGGAGTAATTGCAGATTACCTTTTAGAAAGTTATCAACATTAATTCTACTAGCTGTCCTGAAATAGTGTCTCTCAAACTCAAGTCTAAGTGCTAGTCTCCCTGCATGACAATTCTGAGATTCAACAAGCGTCTTGTTTAGTACAGCAATGGGGCATCGAAGTATTTATATAAAAATTAAGACTAGGGAAGTCAGCAAAATATCTAGTATTTAGGCGTAAGTCTTATATCTCAATCTTTCACTGAAATATCAAAACCATACACTAGCCTACCAGAAAAGCCAATTCTTATGCCAGTAACAGACTTTCACAGAAGTGGCACTACAGCTGAAAGAATCCTTCCCCTAGAAGGACTTGTCTAGGGCACATCATGGGATTATTTTATATCCAAAATAAAAAGCTCTGTTTCACTACAAATAGAAATCAGAGTATCTGATGAAGACAGATAATCTCAAACTATGGTTCTGACAATTCAGAATGCATTACAAGACTTTCTAGAAGATTAATTAGAATCCAACTTGCTTAGATGTTTTACAAGTTACATTGTCAGCAGCAACTGACAACTGTCTGAGTGGTGTGCTCAGATGGTTACAGTTCAAAAAATAATTTTGGAATCTTCAAAGAGTCAGACCATAAAGATTTATTTTGCAAATTTTAGAAAAGGCACATAAAATCAAGACCATCCACCTCCTACCTCTGTTTTCTACATAAGTAAGGTCTTGAATTGTAAGAAGATAACAATCTAAATTTTTATACCTAAGCATACAGCAAGTGCCTCCCTCAGAATTAATCTTCTAGCCGAGTAGTCTTTGATATTTTTTAGTAGTTCAACAATCAACTGGTGATCACAAACACGTAACACAAGTACGAAGTTTGAAAAGACAGAAGCTGAATACTGTCAAAATTTTTTTTCAAAACAAAATATTTACCTATTACACTAGATGTAGTTCCGCCTGGACATCCTACTGTAGAAAGGCAGGGGCCATTATTTCCTGCACTTGAAACATAGATTACATTGTGTTTCCATACTGCTTCATTAATTACTTCACAAATTCTCCTGATGTAAGAGAAAAAAAGTCATTTAATCAACACTATTGCATTCTTCCCACAGGGTAAAGCTCCCATTTTTAGCAGAATCTCTGTGACCAGTCCCAGGACAAGGAATGCTATGCAGCCTGCTTCCCACACCTAGCAGAGGCGGCTCCAGTACAGAAGCTGACCACAAAAAAATATCTTCTGGTTTTAGAAAGGAATAACAGTTAGGCACCAATATTAGCTCTTCAGAAAAAAACCCACAGATTCTGTGGCATTCCAACTAAAAAAAAAAAATTAGTATTCTAAATTATTCTTTGTATTATAAATCAACAGCACTTCTAATAGGTTTACTTAACTTTCAAAGAGAGTTAAAAACATAAACTGCAACAGTTTAATGTATATGAATCATTTGGGCCTGGCCAATTCATTCTTACTGACAGTTCATTTACACAAAGGTTGACAAATCTAACTCCACTTCTGTGATATTAAAATACTTTATATTAACCACAGTAGTACTCACCCAGAATTTGGCCAATGTGTTGCCTCTCCATAGCTATAGTTGACAAGATCACATTTGTATTTTATTGCTTCTATCATCTGATAAAGTAAAAATAAAACCCAAAATATATGCTAGTCACAGAATAAGTCACTTAAGGAATGGCAAAAAACATCTGCCTAAACTGATCTGCTACAGATCTAAGAAAAAGGGATAAATATGACTCTACAAAAGAAAATGATTTAATGTACTGCAATCGGTTATTTACATGGTATTTTCCCAGTGAACAATCAAGTAAAAAACCCCACCTCCCTGAACAGTTTTATTTTTGCCATGTTCCAAGCTGTAAATTAAGACGTTACACTAAGAGAAAACTGCAGACATCATTAGTATTGTCTCAAACGTCTGTCCTCAACAATATGTAATTCTCCTTTCTTGTGCAGTTTGGTTAAAGTTCAAAAAGTCACAAACACATTACTACACATTCACGTTGCTGTAGCAAGATATGATATGGACCATAAATATAAATTTCTATTTTCAGTTCCTTTTCTCGTACAAATTTTTTCTGCATTAATTCACTAAATGGAGCAGGCCTTGGGCCTTTCATCATTAAAGAGGAATGATATTTTTCCTCACTGTAAAGAAACAGAGTCAACATAAATTCAGCCACAGGGTAGATACTGGTCTCTACATTTATTTAAGTAGGCTGTGGTTATCTAAGTAATGACAAAAAAAATCCACTCACAACACAGAATAAGGAACTTTAAATAAGCATACAAGTAACTTAGCTCACGTGTCAAGCTAGCCAGACACCCTGCAATTCTATCAGTTTGAAAAACCCTGTAAATGCTCTATGCAACAAACATCTTGTTTTATATTAAAACATTAGTCTTAAGATATGTTTTAACATATATTCTGGCTGGTTTTGTGGGGCTTTTTGTTAGGTTATTTTTCTTTCATTTGTTTTGGATTTTTTTTGGGGGGGGGTGGGGGTGGTGTTTGGTTTGTTGGGTTTTTTTTTTCAGTTGGAAATATTCTAGAACCATAAAAACATGGCCTATAAGCAAGTAGAGCAGAAAGTGTTCCACAATATTCTACAATTAAGTCACACTGCTGAGATTAATTGTTTACTTAGTGAAATACCCACAGCTCTTATTAGACCAGTGCCCGTTTCCATTGTACTTAGTCTTGTATCGCCAATCTTGATTGCAAGAATCTGAGCTCCAGGAGCCACACCATTTCGTTCTGGTTCTTCTGGAAAATATCCAGCTGCAATACTAGCCACATGTGTTCCATGTGCTCCTGAAGAAATGAAAAGTTGCATCAAACTATGTTTGGTGAACTTCATTTACACCAACTAAATACACTACAACTCAATTAATTTTTCACTTATAGAACTATTAGCATATAAATCCAGTTGGCAGCTGGTCACAAGTGGTGTTCCCCAGGGGTCGGTACTGGGACCAGTACTGTTTAATACCTTTACCAATGATCTGGGTGAGGGGATTGAGTGTACTCTCAGTATGTTTACAGATAACACCAAGTTGGGTGGAAGCAATGATGTGCTTGAAGGTAGAAAGGCTCTGCAGAGGCTGAATGGATGGGCCAAGCCCAACTGTATGAGATTCAAGGCCAAGGGCCAGGTCCTGCTCTTGGGTCACAACAACCTGCAATGCTACAGGCTCGGAAGAGAGTGGTGGAAAGCTGCCTGGCAGAAAAGGACCTGGGGGTGGTGGTTGATAGCTGGCTGAACACGAGCCAGCAGTGTGCCCGGGTGGCCAAAAAGGCCAACGGCATCCTGGCCTGTATCTGAAGTAGTGTGGCCAGCAGGACTAGGGCAGGGATTGTGCCCCTATCCTTGTTTCAGTTAGGTGCCCTCACCCCAAGAAAGACATTGAGGTGCTGGAGCACATGCACAGAATGGCACTGGAGGCCTGTATCTAGTGGAGTCCCCC
>NW_010110587.1:0-14699 GCF_000699245.1 Pterocles gutturalis
CCAGCACGCTTCCGCTGCGCCACTCTGCTTCTTCTAACAGAACTTTTACACTGCCTATATGTATGTATCCGCAAGCCCCTACCCTCTGCATTTTTTCCCTACTTTTGGTTCTTCCTTCCAAATATCCCATTATAAGTCTTGTGGAATCCCAAAATGTTCTTCCCCTGCATCCCATAATGTATCCCCCACCCCTAGGGAGTCACCCCCCTGAGGTTATCTGGGGAGCTGCCCGCGTTGACCGTCGTGATGGTGCCACCTCCTGGCCCATGGACAGCCCTGGAAGCAGCCGGGTCAGGGGCTCACGTCTGGGACTGATCAGAATCTATTTTTTCTCAGATAACTCGGGCAGAACATATCTGCAGAAAAGGCTCTTCCGTGACTGGACAATATCAAGCTGTTACATCTAACATCATTTTCAGTGACAGGCACACCTGCTGGGGTGGGGCATGGTTGCTGGGGGTTGGGGTTCATCTCCCTGGCAGGGGAAGGCAACCTGGGTACAGGGCTGTCACCACCCCCAGGGGTGGTCCTGGTCACACCAAACCATATAACAGGTGAAGCACAAGCACCTACTCTTGTCGACCCATCACCTGCGGACCAAGACCGTCACCACTGGAACCCGGGTGGTGATATCTCTCTGTCTCTGTCACTATCTCTCTCTCTCTCTCTGCCCCCTCTTTCTTCTCTCCCAACTCTTTCCTACTCTATTTTCTATCTGATTTTACCCCCAGACAACTGATAAGTGTTAGCTGGTGCTTGACCCTGAACAGCTGACCTATAACATTTTTGCAGTTGTTACAGAAATTCAATAAATTGTTGTGGTACCGTTCCTCTGAGTCATTGTTTGACTCCACTGACCCTGTGGCCCTGCTGACCAGGGTATCGGTGAGTCCAGCTGATACTCCTTTTCGGGGGATCACAAAAGATTCACCTTCCTCGTCACACACCGAGTGGGGCAAGACAGCTCACTGGTGGCGTGGAGGTTTCCCAGGGTTCCTCCGCCTCTCGTCGCTCCTCCACTCCTCTTTGCTCATAGAGAGGAGCCTGTACCCACACAACCTAATGTTGTCCCGCAGGGAAGGGAGGGGGCTGCCGGCACCCCTGCCGTGGGGAATTCTCCCGGGGGAAGCCTGTCTGCCTCCACCAGCCCCAAGGGATGTGCCCATAGAGGTTGTCCTGCCAGAGCCACCCCACAGAGGCCCACTGACAGGTCTCCTTTCACCCCCAAAAGTGTGCCTTCCCCACCACACCCTTTCTTTCTGCAATAAAGCCAGGTCTGATCCCTTCCCTTCCCCCGACTGCAGCAATTTTAGGAGGGAACCAGGCAGGAAAGACCAGCTTTAGCCCCTGCCCCTACCAGCCCTGGCATCTCTTGCTCCTCTCCATGCCAGCCCTGACTCTGCCACCTCCTCTTCCATCCCACATCCTCTCCTGTCCCTTCCAAAGTGCCCCTTGCACCAGCCTTGGGGGACCCACAGCCCCCAGCACTGCCAGGGCTGGCACCGCCTCGGCCCCCGGTACCCCAGGACCCAGAGGCTGAGGTCCCGTGGTGGTCCGCCCCTGTTCCAAGGTGCTGCACCCCCGCCAGGCCCCAGCTGTTGCATCTCGCTGCAGCCCCCCAGGAGCACCCGCAGCCCTGCAGGGCCTGGGGGAAATGAGGATGAGGATGTCAGAGGGGTCAGACGTGGGCTTCAGGTCAGACACAGGGACGCGACGGTAAGGTGGAGGTGTCAGGGATGTAAATGGATCTCAGGCATGGGATGCAGCTCTGGGTCATCGGCATGGACTGCTCCTGAGCTTGGAGGTGATCCTTCAATATCAACCTCCTTTCTTGAACCTCTCCTTCTTTCCAGGGCCTGATCCCACAGGACTGTATCAAGCAGGTCCCTGAAGAAGCCACAGTCTGCTGTCCTGAAGTCCAGTGTCATCATCTTGATTTTTGCCTCGCTACCTCCCCTCAGGACTCTGAACTCCACCATCTCATGGTCACTTCAGCCAAAGCTGCCTTTGACCTTCACATCCCTGGCAAGCCCCTCCTCGATGGTGAGCATGAGGTCCAGCAACGCTTCTCTCCTTGTTGGCTCCCCTATCGCCTGGGTCAGGAAATTGTTATCAATTCTGTCCAGGAACCTCCTGGACTGTTTACACCCTGCTGAGTTGTCCCACTAGCATGTATCAGGGTGGCTCACATCCCCTGTGAGGACCAGGGTCAGTGAATATGAGGCAGTTTCCAGCTGTCTGTAGGCAGCCTCATTCACTTGTTCTTCCTGGTCAGATGTCCTGGAGCAGACACCCACCACAGTGTCACCCATACTGGTCAGCTCTTTAATCCTGACACACAAGCTCCCAGTTGGCTCCTCACCCATCCCCAGGCAGAGCTCCAGGCGCTCCAGCTGCTGCCTCACATAAAGGACAAGTCCCCCTCCTCGTCCTCCCAGCCTGTCCTTCCTAAAGAGCCCGTGTCCCTCCATCACAACACTCTGGTCGCATGAGCCATCCCACCGCTCTACACAACCCCAACACAAACACATGCAATCTCCAGTTCCTGGGCTCTACTCCCCGCGCTGCGTGCCTTAGCACACAGGCCTGTCCGACAGGCAGCCCAGCAGCACGCCCAGAAAGGGTTTGGCAAATTTCTCCATACTGGTGCCTTGTAGGCACTTCCTTGCTTGCATGCAAGTGCTGAAGGTAACCCCACTTAAGCCCCATTTTGCTGATTTTGTGTTCCCTTTCCTTCCCATCACTCCCAGGCCTGTGCTTGTCAGCCCTGTCCACCATACCCCTGACTATCACCGCCTCCAGCTCTGTAGTCATGTTTTCTCTCTCCAGGTTGTCCTTGGGAGTGTCACTGATGCCATGGAAGAACAGCAAGAGGTGACAGCCAGAGGGTCAGACCAGCTTTGGCAGTCTCTCCCCAGCACCCCAGACCTGGGGCCCCAGCACGCAGCGCACCTCTTGGGACAAGTCACGTCCGTACCCTGCAGCAGGGTGTCACCCACTGTCACCTGCTGCTTCCTCCTGGTGGTCTTGCATCCTTAGGGCCAGTTAGCCCAGGCAGTTCACATGCATGCACACCCACCTCCTCCTCCGCTTTGAGGACAGTGAACCTGTTCCCTTGTTGCAAGCCTTCAGGTGGAGCAGGAGCCTTCCACCTAATGCCAGAAGTCATCAGCTTCCAGCCCTTGCTTCCCTCAGTTTCCACTTACGATGTGCTACAGACTCTGCCTGTGCCTCCCTGCTGCAGTTGAGGTCCAGGGATCTCGACGTGTAGGGTCTGAGAAGCTCCTGTCTCTTTCTGGTGCTCTGATGCTGCTTAGCCTCCTTGCTTTCTTCCCTTACTAACACAGGTCTTCAACTACAACACAGCTCCGGCAGGAAAGACCATCGCTGCCAGCCTTTGGGAGAAGCTCCAGGCACTCCCTGCAGCCTGGGACTGCAGGGCTCCATCCACCACCCAAAACTCTGTCTGGGGAGAAGCCTCTGCCCTGGCAGGGACAGCTGCTCCAACACCTGCCGGAGAACATGCCCCGGGCTGTGTCACCATCACACGCAAGAAAATTTAGGCTGATCCGAACCAAGACGAGGTCCCTTCCTCGCACCCTTCCGGACAGGTTAGCTGCATTCTTAGCTTAGCTGCAGCTCTGCCCATTTTTCCACTCACCCCATTGTCCACCCAGCCAGGTCTATCTCGGCAGCGAGACTGCAAGGTCATGCTGGGAGACCACACTGAAATGCTTCCCAAAGGCAAGAATTACTTCCACTGTTCTTACATTATCCACCAAGCCAGTTCTTCCACCACAGAAAGTGGCCAGGTTGGGCAAAAGAGCAAAGTGGAGAAGCCCTTAGATCAAGATGCTCCAAAAGCTCAAAAGCAACACAAGCACCTGGTGCAGATGTTTTGAAGGACCAGGATATAAAAGCATGCACTGAGCGCTTTTGTTCAGCTGGGTAGTTGGGGAAGGAGACAAGGACAATGTGCCCACGAAAAGTGGACATGGGGGAAGAAGGTGCTCCTGCAGGCTGAGGAGTGTGCAGCAGAGCTCAGGAGGATGCAGCGGTGGCTTGGAGATGGGTGGACAGGTACAATAGAGGAGGTATCCCAAGCTGGAGAGGGATAAATAAAAGAAACGCAGGTATGAAACTAAAGAGAGAGGCAGTGACTGCAGACAAGAACCCTTTTCGCTAGGTACTCTTTATTTTCAAGAAAGGTCAATATACTGCACTGAGGTGGCTTCAATCGCATCTCAAGTCTGCTTACCCCTGTTCTAGGGACAAACACCAATAACAGCTCTTCTAGGAGAAAAAGCAGCCCTTCAGCTGCTGTTTTTTCACCAGCAAATTCAACTTACAGTTACCCAGTTGATATAATACAATTTGGGGTTTGGGCTATGGGGGTTTTTTTGGCAGGAGGTGGTGGGGGCAAGGCAGTAGGTGCACCTTCTTACAAGATCTGAGCATGAGAGAGAGGGAAAAAAAAAAAAAGCCTGGAAGCTATCTCATTTGAATGCCTTTCCTACAGCACAGCTTCAAGGTGTGTTACTGCAATCCATTCTCCACCCAGCCTGTGTTTGTGCTTGGGATTGCCCCGACCCGCGTGCAGGACCTTGCACTTGGCCTTGCTGAACTCCATGAGGTTTGCACGGTCCCAGCTCTCCAGCCTGTCCGGGTCCCTCTGGATGGCCCCCTGCCACAGCAAGTGGGTATTCCCTGAAGGAACTCCAGTCCATGGAGAGCCCAGGCTCAAGCAGTCTCTCCTGCTGCCGCATGTTGTGAACACACCATCTTCCTTAGGTAACAATAGCCTTAGGCCTAGTCAGAGGGGAGGAAAAAAAATAAGCTAATCTGCTACATTGTTCAAGAGGAATCTGTAAGGTAGGATTATCTGAGCATCATTAATATTCTGCCCAAAAACTCGTGCAAAAGACATACTCTGCAGTATTTCTTCTTCTTGGTCAGGAATAGATTCAAGGGTCATGAGACCTCCTCCAGTCTAGGAAACACCATCAAAGAATGGACGCGCTTTCTCCTAATTAGGGAACCACTGGATGCCACTAACAGCTCCTGAGCTACCAAGGCTATAGCAGGCACACCCACTGCCTGGATACACTCTGGAATGAACAGCGACACTTCAGCTCCAACAAATCCACTTACCTGTTCTAGCCACTTGCCCTAACACCAAATGATGGAGCGATTCTCTCCCCATCTGGCATAACCTCCTCATTTAACCTGGCTCATTAGGGAAAGGTTTCCGTAACCCTTTATAAGTGAAGAAACACATTAGCATCATTGGAAGGACTAAGTGTTGTGTGATTACGCTACATGACAGGTCAAACTGGTTTTCAGACTAAGGTGCACATCCATGAAGGGAACAGGGCAACCACCCGTTGAAGTACAAGAACGTACCCCCCCCCCAACAGCCAGGTTTCCAGTGCAAGCTACCATTACTGCAGGGCTCAGAGATACCCATATAGGACCCACCCCGGCACTATTCACCTTGTAATTCGGCCAGCCAGACTTTCTGCTGTTACAACTAGCATCAACATATCAAAATGGATTTTAGGGAAGGAGGTTTGTAAGATGAGTCATGATCTCTCGGGAGGAACCTGAGCACTATTCCAGGCCTTTCTAGGCTTCACACCTCCTGCTTTGCCCCAGACGCCCGCCTTCAGCTGACCCCTAGTAGTCTGCATTGCCAAAGGAAGATTTGGAAATAAGAAACAGCTCTGTCCCATGTATTACAAATCATGTTTCTCAGGTTAATACACACAACACAAGCAGTTTTAATAAGCACAGTTTATACACATTGTCAAGCATCAAAACATATCAGCTCCAAGGGCCTTATTTAGGTGCTGGTGCCTCCTCCACTGCTCTTCCCAGAAGCTCCTGCTTTCTGCAGCCGGCTTGCACTTGGCTGCCGAGGCATCCTCTGGGCAGATCCTTCGCGGCTGCTCCTTTCTGCTAGAACCTGGGTCCCGCTGACAGCAGAACTGGTTTTATTTCTCCCTGAATAAAGAAACATAGACATTAATTTTCAAGTCCCAAACCTACATGTCACCCACACAGCACGTAAGCTGCAAGCGTTCCTTAAGAAATCATGCAAAAGGCAAAATTGTATTAGATGCCGCAAATGTATCCAGCACAAAAAGCGAATTTGTGAATTCAGCTCAACAGGTATCAGGGCCACAAAACCAAAACAAGTTGCAGTAAGAGCATTTTCATCAGGTTTAATTTACAAAGTAACTAGACACTTTGTTCTTTAACACTTGCTTCCATTTGGCACAAGAACACCAGCACTGCAAACAGCACTTCCAGAAGAACACGAAGAGTATCTAACACCTCAAGGCTGGGATAAGTGAACCGATGCACCAGTGCCCACCAGTTTCTGAAGGCTGCTGTCACATTATCAGAGCAGAAACCCTTCTGTTCGTGTCACTTCTTGGACCTGTGTCTTGGACCACGTGCTATGCACGGTGCACAGACTGGAGGTACACCTCTTTTACTTACCAAGCCATCCCGACTTCTTGGAGCAGCTGTCTGAGAACAGGACTTGCATCAATACCGCAAGTTAACACCTTACAGCACCAGAAAGACAACCCAAGAACTTCCAGACAAAGAGTACGTGGCTCCTTCATAGCTGTAAAATTTTACAGGCTAGGGTGGCAAAAGAAATCCATTCACTTATCCCAGCCAAGGCAGGTGCTCTTAAAGAAGTTTATTATCGTAAACCACACTAGTGATGTGCCAGCAGCTCTCAGCCCAAGCCAGCCAACCAGCCTCGCAATCCTTCTTTGTAGCTCAAGCACTTCAGCAGTCTCACTAATGCAAGTATTGTCCGTGAAAGCAAACAAATTGCACAAAGGCAATACATGATCTCACAGCATTTGAGAGAAAAACTGGCAGGAATAAAAAGCATTATAGCTCATCATGATGCTTTTAGCAATCCAGGACATCTCTACAGGTGAGTGCCCTCTCCCTTCTCACATGCATCTATCCAGTAAGGGTGCAGGTCCTCAGCCTCTGTACGACGACTCTGACCATGTGCACGCAACAGCACCACTAAGTGCTAGTGGGATGATGATCTGACCTAGCTGAAACTGCCTGGGGAGAAAGAACAACTCTATTGAAGAGAAGCTGTGCTCAGATAAAGCACATGCTCTCCATCCTCTTAGCCGCAAAATCACAGCGAAGCAAAACAGTTATTTCAACAGCATGAAAAACAACTATATTTTTAGAAGCATCCTATGTAGACCCATGAACCAGTCAAGAATAGCTCAAAGTGTGCGAGGACAGGCATGGCTGGTGCACTTCTGCCAGATAAAACACTGTCAGAGATAACGGGCTCAATTAACTCGAAGCACAAAGGAAGTCCCACAACCACAAACTCTCTGTAATTCAAGTACTACAGACCAACAAAAGGATTCCACTGATACTTTCCTTGGTGACATAAGATGTCCTTATCTTGGGTATGTCTGGTTGTCATAAAACAACTGCAGCCCAAACAGCTACAGATGCAAGAGTCCAGCCAAAAGAAAGCCTAATCAAAGGAGGCGAGGGAGTCAAAGATGACTCCAAAAGCAGCAGTGATGTGTTGATCTCTTCGAGAGCCAGACACAGTTTGAGAAGAACGGGTATGCAAGCAGTGGCAGAAGGGCAGCCTACCTCCCTCTGACTGCTAGCTCTCCCCATGTAAAACCAGCAGCGCCCACCATGATCAGGCTGCTTGCTGGGCACGTTAATGCCAATCATCTCTGACAAAACCCAAGCCAGAAGGCAACAGCCACCCCTGGAAGAGGGCCACCACCAGATACTGAGGCAGGAGCCTGCAGGGTGCCAAGAGGCAAGAAGAGAAAGCCTTACATAGCAGAGGGAGGATGAAGCACCTTCTCCTGTCAAGCAGGAGGCAAGTGAAGACCCATCAGCTTTAAGAAAGGAACCCCAATCCCAAACAGGCTTTCAGAAGTGGCAATGAAAAAGCTCTTCTCTTTCAGTCTCCTCTCTACTCAACCCACTGCTTTCCCCAGGGGATCCTTTCCTGCCTCCAAGCAGTAACAGGGGCTACAGATTTTCCTCCTGCTGGTAAATAAATGAATACATGCTATTGGTACCTTCACTTGTAAGACAGTCAGGGATATCAGGGCTGCAACAATCTCAAAATATCCCCCACAGTGTATATTGGCAGTGACTATGGGCTAGAGCAACCACAAGTAGTTTTAAATTCTCCGAAATCCTGTTTCTGTCTCACAGTAGGGCTTATGCCAGGCTCTGGAAACCAGCCGGTCTTTCCAGACAAGCAATGACTCAGTTTTAGGTGTGAATAAAAAAAAAACCAAACTTGAAGGAGCAGAAGTCCCTCCTTCTTGCAATCACTGTGTTACCAAAAGGACTAAAGAGACTCCTTCCTTTCACCCAGCCATCAGAACTGCACATGGTGATGGGACTCACTTGAAAGCTCATCACCTCCTCACCATGGAAAAATCTCAGACACTGCTAGGCTGCACTCTGCAAAGAAGTCCCAGGATGTGACTGGGGCTCATCTTTAGCCAGACTGCCAGGTTTGCCCTGCGGAGTCTTGCTCACAACCCTACACATGTATCACAAGTAGTCCTCTTCTGCAACACCAACTGGGAGGTTCTCAGGTCTTCAAAGCTGTTGCCATGTCCCTAACAGCTCATACACACACGGTGGGCTCTCTCCAGAGCCAAAACATCATCCCTGAGAAGGCAGAGTAAAGAGGACAGGTAAGGCTGGCAGCAGACGTCTCAACAAACCCAGCTCATTGTTTTGAAACAGAGGAAGAGGGGAAAAATAACAAGATAGCTTTCAAATGCACCTTCCAAAGCAGTCAGTTAACTAAGACGTTGTAGTGGGTAAGGACCAAGCAGCAACCACATGCCCAAGCAGCAAGTGGTTGGTTGCTCCCTTTCCCTGCCTTTCCCCCTCCTAGCAAGACGGGGGAAAGAATTAAAAAAAAAAAAAAGTAGAACCTCGTGAGTTGAGGTAACAACAGATTTTAATAATACAACACGAGAAAAGGAGAAGATAACAACAAACAGGATTATAGAGTGAACACACAACGGAAAGACCTCATGGCACCAAAACCCCACACAAAACCCCCCACCCCTCTCCCGGCTAGCTTCCCCTTATATCCCGGGCATGACACCAGCATGGTATGGAATATCCCTCTGGCTATGGCCACCTCCCAGCTCCTGTGAAATCAACCCTACCCCAGCTGAACCTAGGACAGACCTCAAGCATGCACTGAGCAGAGAGTCCTTATTTAAACACCCACTTTCTCTTGCAAACACTTATCTGGAGAGAAGGGTATGGAGAAAGAAGAGAACACAAAATAAGTTGAGACCTACACAGGCCTAAAAATCACCTGCACAAAATTTATACCTTCCTCTCTTCTCCAGCAAGCTTGTTTCTTCATAACCGGCTAGGTATTCAACTGCATTACTAAATATCACTGCAAAAGCAAGCTGACATTAACAAAGCCCCAGATCCCACTCAAGATACGGACAAGCCTCCTTAGGTACTCAAAAATCTCAGTTTAACACACCAGGTAAGAAGCCTCTAAATGACATGTCTGAAGGTGTGTTAAGGTACACAGCAATTCCCCCCTTCCAGAGTAGAAGTCTGGAAGATCAATAGTGCACTCGATCCCACTGTCCATGTCTCCAACAAAGATGTTAAACAACACCGGTCCCAGTACCGACCCCTGCGGAACACCACTTGTCACCGGTCTCCACTTGGACATTGAGCCACTGACCACAACTCTCTGAGTGCGGCCGTCGAGCCAATTCCTTATCCAGCGAGTGGTCCTTCCATCACATCCATGTCCCTCCAACTTAGAGACAAGGATGTCATGTGGGACTGTGTCAAAGGCTTTGCACAAGTCCAGGCAGGTGATGTCAGTTGCCCTTCCTCTATCCAGCAGCGCTGTGGACCTGTCACAGAAGACCACCAAATTTGTCAGGCACGATTCTCCCATGGTAAAGCCATGTTGGTTGTCATCAATCACCTGCTTGTTTTCCACATCCCTTGGCATAGATTCCAGGAACCCACACCACTGTCCTAACTGGTACGCACACCTCCTCCTCACACGCACAGAAAGAAACTGCCCCGATAACCCTCTCTCTTGAAAACCATCTTTTTCCCTGCCAAATCAACAACTGTTGAGGAAGCATTTCAAATGCAGCTCGTGTTAAGCTGTATCTAGCAAATATGCCAGATGGATGCTCCAATACTCAAACACGGGAATTTGGAGCCAGTTACCAGCAAACACAGCTCCATGCAGAACACCATGGCTATATTATATGGGGAAATACAAAATAAAAGTCATTTGTATTAGACTCCCTATTGATTTAGCTTTAAAAAAAGCTGAAATGACTACTGACAGGGAGGACGGGGACAATACCCACCCCATCCCACTGCCAACAGTGTTGTTCAGAAATGCTGTTACCGTCTTATTTTAGCTGCTTTAAAAAGCCTTCCTGCACCCTGATGAGAAGCCTAAGCCAGTATCTCAGCATATCTGCTAAAACTCAAGCTGAGCAGTCTTGGCTGATCTTTAGTGAGACCTGGATTACTTCAGCCACTTGTCTGTCTTCCGACAAAGGAGGAAGCACAGGAGAAAGAGCAGATAGGCAGAGCTGACAGACACCGTGCGAAGCAGCTTGGCAAGCTTATACAGGACAATCACTCTTCTTTGTATTAGCGCAAGGAGCTCTGGCTTTATCAGCAGACACAAGTCCCAGCTGTGCAGAGGAGGCACCTCCCACTCCAAATGCCTGGTCCTGCATGGAAGCCACACCATCCTCTTCTTAAACAGAAGCAGCATCTTCCAACAAGAGATGGCAGGGCCAACAGCAGATAGAGCTTTGGTTCCCCTTCCCTGCAGCAGCTCCTAAAGGGAAAGGAGGCAAGGCAAGCCAGAACACTCCTGCAAAACAAATCCAGCCCAGAGGACACCCCCAGTCACCGTACCAACACTTACCCAACTCCTGAACGATGGACTTGGTTGGACTGTGCCCAGAATTAGAAAGCTCAGTGAATGAGTGATGCTCTTCAATTTCAGCTAGCTGGTTGTTTCCCCCATTTAAAGAGCGAAAATTACTCTGCTGAAGATATGCTGATTTTAATAGGAACCTGATTTCAGCAACACGCTTTTCCCCCAGAGGCTACAGTAAAACAAGCTCCTATCTTGAGCTACAGATAGTTCAAGCCTAAGGTGGTCCAATAAAACCCAGACAAGACTGGCACTGCTGGCCCAGTTCTGCTTTAGATCGCTATCAATTTCCATTAATTGAGAGACCTCTCTGGACTTCTGTTGTCATTACTTTCAACCAGGAGTCCCACGCATCTTCCTCAGACGCTCCAGGCACATCACTCCAAGTGTCTACACGGCATTGCAGAGCGAGGCATGTGCACAAAGCTGCAATTAAAACTGCAGAAGCTTGTCTGCTTGCACTTGATGCATATCTTGGTCAGGTCGGGCACTGAGCTAACGCAGCCCCTCCTTTGACTAAATCACAGCAAGTGCAGACATCTGCCTTCCATCCGAAAGGCTACAGAAACACATCCCCACAAGGAGAGCTGGAAATGTGTCCTCTTCTCAATGCTAATGAGATCGTACCAGTACTCAGTATACTCACAGAAATGAGGATGCAGGACTAAGGTTGTGATAAACCACTGCTGAGCTTACGACCTGCTCAAAGAATTTTCTGTGAGTTAGCTTTTCAATGGTGATCTGTTCAGAAAGGAATTGGCTGCTGTCTAACATCAGCAGGTACCGGGTGACAGCAAAGTCACTTGGGCTGACAGAAACTAAAAAGAAAAGTTTTCATTCAAAGTGAGATACAGCTCCAATATAATGCAAACCTCCATGAAAAAAAAAAAAAAGAAAAAAGACAACACAAAAACAAACACCTATATAGCTGGGAAGACAAAACCTTCTGGCAAGGCATGCAAGTGCTGTCCATCAGAATTTGGTCAGGACTGAGTGTGACAAGAAAGAAGAAGCCAAAGTGCCCCTCTGTCACGAGTACTGAGCACCAGCTTGCAGAGAGCTAATCCAAGTTCAACATTTAATGTTCTACCACACGTGTGCAGCAAAGGTGTGGCGTGCTGGGCACTACTGTCCTGTCTCAGTAATCTGAGTATGATCTGGTGATCTCAGGGCAACAACTAGCCCTGAAGATGTATTTTAGCCTCATGAAATAAAGCAGCAATGTGAAATAAAGCAGCAACAGGAGACACTGAAGGCCAAACCAATACTGTGAACATGTACCACGAGCAGCACGTAGCTAGTGCCATCCTTCTGTGAAATTCACTACACGTAACCCTTGCTTCCAAAGGCTTGTCCCAGTGCACTCAAGGACACCAACATGTCGATTTTAAAAGGCAGCTATGGAGAGGAAGGTCTGGCCAGTGACACCAGGACTGCATTCTGCCTCAGGCACCGTCCTGGACCAGGAGATGCTCTGCTGAAGATGCAGAGCGAGCACCCAGGATCAATGCAGGTACAACTGAATTAAGTCCCCAAGACAGACACACATTCCTGGAAACTCAGAGATTCTCTAAGGCGCTTGCAGCACCTCAAGCTGGCAGGAAGCAACGGTTAAGGGCATATGAGCTTTACCTCCAGGTTTCTGGCTTTTCCTTGTGAGCAATTTAATGCTGATGGAAAAAAGAGTTGCCATCTGACCATTTCAAACCTGAGGTGGCCTACTACTAGCCAAAACTAGCCCATGGCAAGTGGCCCAGTGCTAGAAAAATCCAATTTTTACAGGAAGTGCCACAGAAACAGCATACAAAAGAGAATAAAAGCTAATTCACATTAACAGACAGACAGGAACAAAAACCTTACCAAAGTTCCTTCATAGTTTGAGTGGCCCATGACACCTGAATCACCAACAGAGGAGGAAAGAAGAGAACAAAATTTAACAGCAACTTCTGTTCAGAAACACTGCTCTTTTGAGGTGGTTCCTCTCAACATGGTACCGGAATAGCACGCTGTTTCTTACTTAAAATATCCAAGTGCTGTACCTCTCTCATTTTGCTCAGGAAAATATAGTCAGTGGGATGTCTTCTTTTCCCTTGTGCATATTTAGAGCCACTTCTGACCCACACGCAAGGCTGTTCTCTCCACCGCAACAAACTTCTCTGCAGGAAATTCTTAATCAAGAGCGTCTTTTCAGAAAGTGGAACCTGCCCACAGTGAAGTCCTGCAGGCTCTGATTTCCCTTTGGGCTTTAGCAAACTTCCTCAGAGTCTCTGTGCAGCCATCCTCAGCTGTTCCACGAAGTGATCCTCCTTCACTTACTGTGCAGGAATCCACACCAGAAGCAGCAGGCTCTGCTCTTGTGAAGGTACCTCAGCTTGTGGCATAACCAACCTTACCCTAAAACTGCCTGCTTATTCGGTCAAACAAATCTTGTCTTTCAGCTTCACCTTCTGTAGGACTTACCATCAGACTTGCAAGCACAGCCATGAGAACAAACACCCCCTACCACCAAGGCAGGCTCGGCGGTAAGACTAGACCAAGTGGTACCACACCATCACGACAGGGAAACCTTACTTCCCTCCCCACCCCGCTCCGGTCACCTATACCAACAAAGCTTCTCTGTGTTCCCAGAACAATCCTTGTGGACAATTATTTTCTAAAGGTCTGCCTCAAAATATATCATGGCTCAAAATCCATCATGGGTCAACACAGACCCATCAGCTACAACAGTTTTCAACCTGAAACAGAGAGAGGAATGGAGAACAGGACATCACAACAAAATTTGACTCGAGCTCATCTATTTCTAGGCTCCCGCCAGGTGATCAAGCGCACCCACAATCCAGGTACGGGAGCACTGAGGCGTGCAGCAAGCCAAGCTTTCAGTGTGCCATTTTGTTCTTGGCAACCACTGACAACGATCACAAAACCTCGCTGGTTTGGCCACTGCCCCTTTCTGCTGTATTTTTGAGCACAAGAGAAGCGAGAGCCTTTTCACAGTGAATTCAAGCTCTTATATTTTTGAGCACAAGAGAAACGAGAGCCTTTTCACAGTGAATTCAAGCTCAGTGACAGCGACTGATTTCAGTTACCTCTTTTGAAACCTTCTGTTCAAATCCACAGAGGTTGCGAGCTACCAGCCAAAAATCACTTCAAGAAGTTCAGGGAGTAAGCAAAAGTTTTATTAAAACCGGTTTGGAAAAAGTAAAATAAAATAAAGTGCGTGTATATATATATATATGTATATATATGGCACAGCTTCAGGGCTACATTTCTTACTGTTCAGCGAGATTAGAATAATAAAGGACAACATTCAAAAGCAGTCAGTATTTTAGCGAACAATCCCGCACAGCCTCCTATTTCACGTTGCCACCGAAGCATCATCCACCGGGCGTGGAAACCACCGGCTGAGCGGCAAAAGCCCCCACGGCACACGGAGATGGGGCAGAGGAAGGATCTCAGCTCCATCCTTTCACAGGGATTCCTGATGTGCCAGAAACTTTGGGATTTTTTCAGTGAGACACAAGTGAAGCAGCACTGTGCAATATTGCATATTAAGGACCTGCGGGATGTTCATGAAAGCCCTGGAGGGCAGAGAGCCAGGAGGCTACAAAACCCACCACAAGTGCCCGCAGCAGCCCCCTCCCGGGTACACACTCTCCGCATCGGCCCCCCTGATGCTTAAAAATAATAAAAA
>NW_010110588.1:0-335 GCF_000699245.1 Pterocles gutturalis
GTCATTCTATGATTCTATGATTCTATATTCACTGTGCCCTTGTGATGGAAAAAGTACGGCAGAGGCCTTTAAACAACAGCATAAGTGAAACAACTAATGACATATTCCTTTAACTGACTTAGGAAATTGGACTGATTTAAACAAGGAAAAAAGATGTTAAAGATGCAAGAAAAAAATACATGAACTTGTTAAAAACTATTTCATTTTTAAACATGTAAAACAGGGATCCCCCAATGGTGGTGTGTTTTGCAGTTGTTAACATGCAAGTCACAGTTAACAGCCCAGCAGACAGCAGCCACTGCTTTTATTGCCAGCAGAGCTACTGGGTACCTGAA
>NW_010110588.1:357-68947 GCF_000699245.1 Pterocles gutturalis
CCCTCTTACTCTCTCACATGAAGGTTTCTCTACCCAGGGTTTATTTTTAATTTTAAATAGCTACTTCTGTCATACTCCATTCCTAAAACTGACTGACGAAATGCTAAGTAGGTGTTCCAAAAGATTTCCCTAATGGTGGGCACAGTGGTGAGGGGGGCAGCTTGGGTGTTTGGCCAGACAGGGATGATTGAGTCTTGAAGACATACAGATGAAACTGAATATTGCCATCCCCCAGGTTAAGAGCCAGGCTTAGGAGAAGGACCCCACGGCAGAGTGACAGGCCACAGGGCAGACAGTGAAGCCACTGTCTCATCTGCCTTCTAGCAAAGGAAACCTGTTATGCATTTAGCCTCCCATCACCTCACTTCATTTCTTCGCCACCAGACGTGAACTTCTGCACGCAAGCAGCCATGTGCTGCCCAACGGGTATGGATGATTATGGATGGATTGCAGCGGCCGTCGGCTGGAGCCTCTGGTTTCTGACTCTCATCCTGCTCTGCGTGGACAAGGTCATGAAACTCCGGCCTGATGAACCCAAATATTTGGTGGCCTGAAGCAGACCAAGCCAGCAAGCAGCAGCACCTGGGAGCAGTGAGGTGCGAACAGACTGACAAAGCATTTCAATCACTTCCTAAGAAACAAAAAAGAAAGGGAAGGTACCTTCAGACAAAAAAGGTCAGATCTAAGCAGGGCACCTGCTGGGCCTTCATCCTCCCTGGCAGGTCAGAGCTGCCAGCTGAGGTGTGAAGCAGGCAAGTCCCTGCAAGCCACCATGCATGTCCCACAGCGCACAGAAATTCTTCTCCCTGAGCCCTTTCATGCTCGTTGCAAGTGCACCAGCAGCAATGAGATGCTGAAGGATGAGTTACCAGCTTATAGCACACTGCCTTAAGACAACCCAGTACCTAACCTTTGCCTTTGAAACAGAAGGTAGGCAAATAAAAATATATTCTGGAGGATCAACGCTACCAGATCCATTACTAAGCCATAGGCCAGGTTAAATCAGTAAGCGGATGTAACTCATTGATTATACTGAGTCCTTCTCACTTGCTAAACTGCGATATTTTGAAATCTATTAACTGATACCAGTTAAAACTCTGTTATGGAAACTTAAGGATTGTTTGGGCTGGTTTGAAATTAAAACTTGTTTTTTCAGTGCAGTTTATATGTGAACTGTTTTGTAGGAACTGAATGTTGGTTGTAGTTATCCAGCTCGCACCTGCCCGTGTAACTAAGCCAAGCTGAATGGTGGCAAGCAGGTTTAAACCAGCATATCCAATTCATGTACAAAACTGCTCCTACTAATGCAAGATGGTAATAAACACTCTTCTTGATGAAAACTTTCTCACTGACTGGTTTATACTGATAAAGCTTATATTGGCAAGGAATTACACAACCCCAATTGTTAGAAACATGATTTTAACACAAAATATTAATGCAGAAGGGTTGGCCTCACTGTAGTCAAACTGTCTGGTTTGGGGCAGTTGCACCAGCTTGATTTCTGTCTATTATTAAAACAATAAACCAGTATTAAACCCATCTAGACATACACAGGATTAGCACCTGTTAGAGACCAACTGAAATACAACAGAAAAGTTACTCTTAAACCAAAGAAAGCTCCATTGAAGATTGTATCTATTAATTATGATGAAAGCCTACCTTCAGCTTATCAATGCATAACTTTTCCAGTTAGAAAAGATATCAGTTTAAGACTCTTCAGATTGATTCCGGCACTACTAGACACTTTAATCAGGACAACGCTGTGCCATTTCAAAGTGATGGGCAGTCACCCCTTATCAACTATCCACTATCAACAGGAATGGGTACAAGTTAGACACTGAGGAAAACACATCCTTCCCTGTAATTAGTATCACTTAACACAAAAAAATCTGGAGCAAAATGCCAACCATCAGCAAATAAAGTTTTGAAAGGGAAGGGCTTAATTCTTCTGTGGCTTTTTTACTTGTGTGTTTTGTTTGGTTCTTTTGAGTTTTTTGTTTGGTTGATTAGATTTTTTTTTTTTCACATGTGCCATACTACTAGTAGTAAAAAATCACAAAATATTGCTCAATTAAGAAAAAACCTCAACATTTCATCATACAACAATTAAAAGTAATTTTCACAAGACAAATCTCTGTGTTGGACCAATTACTTCTTTACACACACACAAAAAATCTAATCTCATATATGTACAAACTTACAGAAACAAAGGACTCTACATCTTACTGTTGGTGTTGACTGAAAGAAAAGTGAGTTGACAGTTAATAACCACTGCAATCAGTGACAGACAACAAATTTTATAACTACACACATCATTTTTTTCCTCATTTATTAGTTTTAATAGTGGAAAATGCACATTGTCCTGAAAGCAATGTGATAGATACCATGAAAAAATCTTCACTTTTTGCCTTAGTGTCTACCTTCTGCAGACTTGTTCCTACAGTTCTCCAGTATTATGGAGATTTTTCTCCTGGTCAGGAACACAGAAGTGCCTGACTGGATATGGCACTGGTTCTCATCTTTGAGGGGATGTTTCATAGTGTTCGCATTTCCTTGGTTAAGGCTATGGATGTGCATGGATGAACCCAGTCATGGAAATAAATCTGTTCCAGTCTGAAGAGTTGTAAGCATGTGATGCAAGCTCTAGATATCCTATAGCCCAGCACTACATCTGCAAACTTACTTCATAACAACTAGGGAGTTCAGGGGGGCTTCCTAAAGCCTGCCTTGAAAAGCACAACTTGTTTGTTTTTCATACTCTCCAAAAGAGTCTGCTTGTGTGCAGCTACCTTCAAGGAATGCACTAGACTTAAACCTCAAGTTTTGCTTCACGCAGCTTCTGTTGAGTATTCCCAGCTAACTGAGTTGGGGAAGAAGGAAAAAAATGCCATAGTTTTTCATATAATGTAATATTCCTAGGATTTTGTATACCTATGTTCATGGGTGACATCCAAGTCTCAACAAAATCAGGTATGCAAATGATCTTACAGATCACTTCTGCTGTGAAATGCATGCTTTTTCTAGATCTGCATCAAAAGAAGCATTAGCAGCACGTCAAAGGAAGTGATTCTCCCCCTCTACTCTGCTCTCATGAGACCCCACCTGGAGTACTCTGTTCAGCTGTGGGGCCCCCAACATAAAAAAGACCTAGACCTGTTGGAGAGAGTCCAGAGGAGAGCCACGAAATTAATCAGAGGGCTGGAGCACCGTTCTATGATTCTATGATGCAGTAAGGAAACAAAATTGTTGTATTACGTCAGAGGTTTACAGGTCACTGATAGAATCATAGAATCATAGAATGGTTTGGGTTGAAAAGGACCTTAAAGATCATTGAGTTCCAAACCCCCTTCCATGGGCAGGGACAGCCTCCACTGAACCAGGTTGCTCAAAGCCTCATCCAGCCTGGCCTTGAACACCTCCAGGGATGGGGCATCCACAACTTCCCTGAGCAACCTGTTCCAGTGCCTCAGCACCCTCACAGTGAAACATTTCTTCCTAATATCTCATCTAAATCTGCCCTCTTTCAGTTTATACCCGTTACCCCTTGTTCTCTCACTCCACTCCCTGACAAAGAGTGCCTCCCCTTCTCTCCTGTAGCCCCCTTCAGGTACTGGAAGGCTGCTATTAAGTCTCCTCGGAGCCTTCTCTTCTCCAGGGTGAACAACCCCAACTCTTTCAGCCTGTCCTCATAGGGGAGGTGCTCCAGCCCTCTGATTAATTTCATGGCTCTCCTCTGGACTCTCTCCAACAGGTCCAGGTCTTTTTTATGTTGGGGGCCCCACATCTGAGCACAGGACTCCAGGTGGGGTCTCACGAGAGCAGAGTAGAGGGGGAGAATCACCTCCTTCGACCTGCTGCTAATGCTTCTTTTGATGCAGCCCAGGATGTGATTGGCTTTCTGGGCTGCAAGCACACACTGCCAGTTTATGTTCAGCTTCTCATCATGTACTTTGACACCTGACATTGCTGGGCTTGATCTATAGCTTCTTCTTTTCAAGTAATCTGACTTCCTAAGAAGTGGATTGGGTCACTTAGAAAAACATAGTCCTGTAAGGAATGCCATTAACATACTACTACTCCCAGTGTGTTTTGGGATCCCTAAACAAAGTGGCAGTATCCTGAAAGCTCAAAGGCTACCAACTCAAACATCTTATCTGTTCCGATGCAATATAGTAAAAAAAAAAAAAATATTTTAAAGACTTTAAAGACACCCTCTGAGGTACACATGCTGTGTTGTACTGACCCTAGGCAATCAGACATACAATGCAAAGCAACACACCGTGCAGAAGGAGGAGAAAAGCCCTAACAGCACCGTCAGTGTTTCAGGGGCTCGTCAATAGTTACAGAAAGTGTAGAATAAAGAAGTTGTACCCAAAAGACTTGAGAAATTGATACAAAGACAAAAATTAGTATGCAGAAATGGATTGCACATACCTTATTTACAGTAAATATAATCTAAAGATCATCCGTGGTCTGCCGCTACATTTCCTGGAATATTTTTAACTAGGGAACACACAGTAGCACAGTTTGTGGGTTATAATCCCTATTTTAAGACCAACAAAGTCACAGTAAAAGGTTGTGGTCTGGTTTTGATGCACAAATTAAAGGTGACTTTACAGTAAAATGCCTTATAAATGTGGTCCATGAGCAATGTCACAGACTGGTGTACTCAGTTATCTTGCATTATCTCATGTTCCTAATAATATTACTGGCATTATAATACCTCTAATAGTAGATCCCCAACTAGTGCAATTCTGCCCAAGTCCTGCTGACTTTAAGGGAGATACACACAGACCCAGCACATGCCTTGTTTTGTTGTTTGGGTTTTTTTCGTCATAATTCAGGAAGTCTGCCATTTTTGTTCCCACAGGAAATCTTGGAAGCAAAATGTAACTCTAGATTTATCGGTGTGTATAAATCATTTCACCTGTGTTAAATCTTGGTGCTCCTTCAGACTGCTACATAGAATGTCATGCTGTAGCACTGAGCTGGTTTAGGCTCTCGTACATCTCAAAGCATGTAAAAAATGATAGCTTATATCACTTATTAAGCTGCAAACTATCCTACCAGAATAATGACAGAAATATTAACACTCCATTCATTCATAATACATTGACCAGTCAAATTCTATGTCCTTGGACCAAAAAGTTCCTCACTGGAATGAGATGGAGAATAAATCTATTCCAACTCATATGATTTTAGTACAAATAAAAGCAAAAAATGGTTGAAATCTGGATGGCTGAATAAAAATAAGCGTGACTGAAAAACAGGAGCTTGAACCCTAACATTGCTGATCAAGCCATAACAGTTCTTCATATTTTTTGGACAAAGCTTCTGAATTTCAGGTAGGAAAGTATGTACTGCCTGGAAAGGAAAGTGAGATGCAGATAGCACCTGGGAAAGTTGTTGGTCAACAGACAAACAGAGCAGTAGGGACATATAAACCAATCAAAAATTCTAATACCAAAACAGAAAAACATTTGCAGCAGCACAGCGTTCCAGGGTAACTACTTCAATTTGCCTGGAGATAATATCAATCACATCTGACTAGTGATTTTGAAAATTCTTAATTCAAGACTAAATGGATTGGTACTTTACGCATGACTCTCTGTCTTTTTAGGTACCATTGCTCTGGTAATGACTCATATTACTCACTGTCTTTATCCTTGGGGTTTTAGCGAATGAGCTACATATTAAGCAATTGCACTCTACAATGATTACACTTTGCAAAATCACTAGAGGGATGAAAACTGGCAAGCATCAGAGCTTCCTACTTGCATGAAAAATACAGAGAAAAGACAGAGGTTAAATTCATAAGAAAAGGTGCTCTGTACTGGGACTCTGTAGGAATTTTGAGAAAGCCATTACAAAAACTATGATTTCAGAAAATTACTGTAATTAATTACAGCCAATGAACAAAATACAGGCATTCTTGGGAAACAACCACCCTCTCTTGTCCTTACACTCCAGATCCCGCTTATTTTGTGGTATCAGTGGTACCAACATCTGTTGCGGAACTCAAACCTCACTGCAGGTTTCTGTCCCAGAATCAAATGTACTTTTCAAAGAGCTTATTTCCAACTCCTATTTCATAATAAACTTCTGGAAATAAATATGGGGTAAACAGTGCAGTATTGTCTCCTGTCTGCAAACAGCTTGGAAAAAAAACACTGCTCTACGAGACATGTAGGCTCTTCCTGTGCAATTTGACAGTATGAAATCTAGAAACATATTCAGTTAACCATTTTGGTCACCTATCAGAAATAATGGTTTATGTGTCTTGCTGACATAAAACTCACTCAGAATTGACTTCTCCCTCCAAAAAGAAAGCCTCTCTGCAGTCATAGGGTGAGAGTCCAGTCTCAGTGACCAGCAAAAGAAACTCTGTTCTGAACCCCACACCCTGCTTGTCATGGTGCCCTTCACTCCAAGAGCTACAGAAATAAACTAACTGGAAAAGTCTACATTTTCTTCCTCTGCCACTATGTGTGGTGAAGTTGTCTTCTATCTGTAAACCTGCCAGATGCATATTTTGGGGACATCACAACCTAAACACCACTCACGTTGTGTCAGTCCCAAGCCCCTCAATTTCTATGCCTCTCCAGAGGTCCCCCCCACAACTTGGTTTGCCACTTGAAGGAACTAGAAGAGCCTGAGGCAATTTATAACCTAATTTATACAAAGATGCCACAGGCCATACAGACCTTTCACGTCCTGTTGCAACAGCAAGGTGGGATCAAAGGCCCCTCTAGTCCTGTTCTGCCTCCCAGCAGCAGGTATTTGGGGAAGAAGATAAAAGCACACTCCATACGGTAATCCTCCCCTCCCCTGCCCTCCCAGCTCACAGGTGAAATACAGCACTGGTCTAATACAGCACATTGCAGCAGCTCTTCCCCCTATCATTTTGAAATTAATCCTTTGATGACTGTAGATAGTTTAATGCAATAATACTTTTATACGACTTTTTCTTTTCCCTTGTGATTACAATCACTCCAGTTTCCCCCTACCCTTCCCTCTCCCATTGATCTCATTTTCCATAAGCTTCACATATTCAATCCTGAGTTTGTGTACCAGCTTAAACACAGTGTGTCACCCTTCAACTATTTCATATGAGCGGCTTTACTTTTTTAAAACAAGGATACAGAAGACATTTCTCTAATCCCCAAGCAGAGTTAAACTTTCTGCTGCCTCTCTGGTCTTTAGTGGCTGTATCTTCCAAACTAGTTCCCCATTTCAGCTTTACCTTTATTATTTGCTATTTACTCAATACATTAGGTTTCTTCCCTTTGTTCCATGCCCACAGCTGTGCCCAATGTCGGTTGCAACAACCCAAAAGACCTGCCTTGTCCTTTCCTTCTCTTTCCAGTGGGGAACTGGAAATCAAATCGACCCCCAACTGACATTTCTGTAAGCTCTGCCTCTTTTCTGATGACTTCTCTTCACCAAGTTCTTTTTATTAATACCCTTTCTATCAGTGGATTTTCCAATCTCTATGATTTATCTAACCATAAGGACAAAACAAGTGATACCAACATACAGAGCTGTGATTGGTGAGTCACTGGGAGAAACAGAACCACCCTTCCTAGCTTGTAGTTCCAGACAGCACAATTAAACGTGCAGCCAAATTCATTTTTCAGAGTCAACTTCTGGAGCAGAACTTGCAGTTCTTCTTCAGGTCCTCTACAGCTCTGCCTGCCTTGTCTGAACACGGAAAGAGAAGGGAGGTATCTACAAACCAATCTCTGCTACACTGTTTCCCCTTCCTGGTATTTCAACATACCATGTATTTAAACCAGATCACTCTGACAAGATTCAATTCTAATGGGGCAACCCTCTGGGCTCCAATATACAAAGAAGTCACCTTGCTTCAGAAGAGCTATACTAATGTCTCGTACAGATGTTGTGTGATAAAGTTAGGTAAGGGACATTAGTTCATCCTTAAATGAAAAGGACTAAATAATGCTCATTGGCACTAGTGTTAAGTGCTGGTTAAGTGCAGGAAACAGTACACTTGCTCCCAGGCAGAAGTCAGATTATTGTAGGCAATGTTGTGTCAATGTCATCTCCTGGAAGTGACAAACAACTTCTCATAACGTCTTTGCAGTTCTACTCTGCAAAAGCTAGAATGTGGTTTCTAGCATCCCAACAAATTTTCTTCCACATGGCAGTGAAGTATAGGAGGATGTAGCAATAAAATACTTGACTGCATATCTACAAATCCTCTAAATGAAAGATTCCTCACCTTTAATCTTGAATTTTTGAAGTGTTCTTGCTTGAAGCTGCCATCATCAGGCCTGAAGACAGAAACTGTCAAAAGGATCACACTCATCCATGGAAATGTTTGACACAAGAGTTCCACGCAAAATGCAAGGCCACTTACCTGAAACCATTTTATCCAGGATTGCATGGACTAACACATCTGGTAATCAGTTCATGAATTTGTGGATGCCCAGATCACTTTTATTGCATAGAATTTGAACAATTTCATATTCGGCAACTATGCTGAAGTACTTCTGATAGTGGTTAATCCATAATTCTTTCTCCTCTTCCCTTAAGTCCAAGGATAAAAGCTTCCTGATTTTTTATTATTGCAATTTTTTAAATTCCCATTTTTTTTTAGTCAAGTTTCTTTCAGATCTGCATTTCAGGACCAAAAGAGCTCAGCGCATTGCCAAATACAACACTGCATTAATTTTCCTTGAATATAAAGAGCTTTTTCCTGAAACAGAAACAATATCCAGCTACTGCTTATGTACAGCACTAAAATGTTCAAACAGCCTGTATGAGAAAACCAGCTTCCAAGAAGCCTTGGGACAAAAATCTTAGAGAAGTTTTCATAGGAACATGACAGAGCTCTTAAGAAGTGTGTACATTAGAATATAATTCAAAATGCAAACCGATAATTTTCATCTGTCAGTCTCTTTTCTCTCTTAATTCTCATTCACTTCGCCTGCTCCACCTGTGGCAATAACAGGACTACTGTATGTGAACCTGAAAACCACCATGACAGGGATCCACGGACATTTAGCATTAAGTTCAAAAGACTCTTCAGAGCATTTGTTCAAATGTGCCAACATTTTATTCCGATTAAGGCAAGATGTAACAGCCAAAACATAAACTTCCAGTTATGGAGTAAGAACTACTCAAAACTAAACAGGAGTGGCCATTACAAAGGAAAATACATACTTTAAATGTAAATAGTATCAAGAAAAAGTAACTCAAAACCAAGACGAAACACTCCAGATCTAGAAACTATGAAGTGCAAGTAAGTATTTTTCTAGTACTAATGTAACTTCTTTTTTATCTGTCAGCCTTCAGTGGGATTCACAGGACTGCAGCTCTGCTCTGGAAAAGTCTCTTTAAAAAGGCAGTACAACTCCACAGGATTTTTGCTTCTCAGGTTTCTTCCTCTCAGAGTGAGTAAACTCACCCTAGGACTTGTACGCCAAAGCTAGACACATCTTGCCAAGTGCATCCCAAACTGTAACGAAGAACTTGTAGGATAAATTCTCCTTTCAAAGCATACATGGGACTACATGATTTTCAGTAAAAATCATGCAGATGCGACCAGGGACAATATGCATGCCAACATTTGGACCTGAACTACCAATCCCATTGGTATGAGCTGAACAAGCTGAGCTTGTTCTGCTGTCATTGAATTAGTGTCAGAGATACAGAAGAAAATTTTTACAGTCCTCCTTCTGACATCAGCTGCATTTCAAGGGACACTCACTATAGGAGAGATACCGGACTTTTCAATCACTCAAGTACACTCACACCAAAATACTGCAAAACTACAGTGAATCTTCTTCAGCATTGCCAAAACCTTCCATTCCTAATTACTGCTTCCTCAGTAGTTGGGACCTACACATAACAGAATACATGAATGACAGCAGACTGGTGACAGCAGAATACATCCCCAGGGCTTCTCCCCCATTTTTAAATAAAATTATTTATTTCTGCATTTCAGCACTTTAAAGCTGCTGTTTCTCTAGGCACATCTAAACAGTCCTGGAGAAACTCTACAGCCCTGGTGAACTGCGTTGGAGAGTCTCACTTATGAGAGATGTTCCTCACTCATACAGACTGGCACTGCAAGTGGTGAAGGACTGCACAGAAGAGGGGTTGTGTTATGGAATCGGCTTGAGTGAGGGTTGGAGGAGTCCCAAAGATCTTCTCTCTCTCTGTTTAGTGCACTGTTATAGGTGGTCCTGGATACGTGGGCTGCTGTCCTTTGCCTTCTGACAATCAGATGTCATCCTTTTTCTTTTAATCCATTTTCAGCTTTATGTCCATATTCAGAAAACACCAAACAGGTGGGTTTTGGTTTTTTTTTTCTTTTTCTATTTATTTCTTCACTGCTGCAAAAATATGGCCCACAACATTTTCCCACCTCAAGGTCACAAATGTTTTTCATCCTGCCACTTGGAAGTTCTTAGTCAAGATACGTTTTTGTTTTTGTTTTTTTCTTTGTTAACAAAGAACTGCTAGATAAGGCATGGAATGGGAAATCCCCATTTCTTCCTTAAGCTGAAAAATTGTTAAAGCTGGAAAAAGGGAGAATATAGTGAAGGTAAGAGTTAAAAAAAAAAAAAGTTCAGCTGCCTACTGCCACCCACATCACACAACTGGTGACTTCAGTTGGGCTCAAATACATACTAACTTCCTTGTGTAATCCATCTAATGTGTTTTCAAGCTGTGAGTTAACACACAACCGTGTCAGGTGTTTTGGTTCTCGGGAAGTTACGATCCCTATAAACAGCCTCTTTCTAAGGTAAGGCTGTAACCCTGCTGTCAGTGGTTTAATTTAAAGGCACTGGCTTCAGCACTTGGTAGGAACATGCATTTTTGGGTGATCAATCTATTTATATATTTATATGTGTGATATTGGGGTAGTCAAAATCTTGCCAACCACTCATTTGGGTGCAGAGGTGATATACAGACTTGCGTGATACTGCTTCTCTCGAACAACTATATAAGAAGCCTGTTCCAAACCGTTGCAATTACACTACATTGCAAATAGTCAGTGAAATTCCACCTACTGCTCCAAAGTGCACATACTTAACATTATGAGTCCAGCACCTATGCAATTCACTCCTCCTAAACACAAGGTTTTCTTTCCTGAGTCCCATGCCCACAGTCACTGACAGGACCACGTGTTACATCCTTGTAGAGAGTATTTTATATTACTGAAGTATGCCCCACCTTTCAAGCTCAGTGTATGAAAAGTAATTTTAAAATTCCACTTTGCTCCAAAGATAATCAAGAAGCAGGCTAGAGGTCAACACTCTGGCCACGGAAAGGAAAAGCTAAATTACGTAGCTCTCATCTCGCCAAGTTCTACTATATGCCAGACTAAACACAGACTAAACACAAATGTCAAGGAACATTGTGAAGAAAGAGAAGAGCCTGAGGATTCCATGAACCAGATGGTTCAGTCATGGAAATGGATGTAACTGTTGGTAACAGCTTTCTGTGCCTGTACCAGCTTCTCATCTGATCACTGTTTTCAGAAACTGGTAGATTCATTAACAGATACTTAAATTCAGGATACTTTAACTTTCAGAAAAAAAGGTTTGGGTTCCCCCCCCACACTTTTAATAGGGCAATAAAAAAATTGGCAAAAGAGTTCACAAGCACATGAGCATGCAGAAGCTTACCAAATTTTTTTCCCTGAATTCTGAAGTAGAAACACACATTTTGGCACATGCATTCCACAGAGTCCTTGTGTAGCACATGAAAAACCCAGCCTTTCCCGTAGCTGCAGAAAGTGAAGTGTGGGTCTCCCTTGTTCAGGCCATCCTTGGAAGTGGTGCCTCATGTGTTACTTTTCTTACTATATTTAAATACAGACTATGCCATACCATTTTTTTGTGAACAGCGAAGCAGTTCTCCAGACAGTTTGAGAACATAACTTCCAAACACAGATTTCAGACTTCTTATCTTTTACTGTCCTGCCCCGTGGACTTGCAAGGTTTTAAAGAGAGACTTTTGCATCAGAAAGCCTCTTTTATTTACCAGTACATTATTTGTCCCGTGTCCCACTTTCTTCATAAGATTGGGGAGTGAAAAGAAAAAGGATATTCTTCCAAACATAAAATGATGGAATACCACAACAGCATTGCCATCACTAGCAAAAACAAATGAGAAATGGCTTAAGTACCTCTAAATTTCAAAGCTCTTATTTCACATTCCTTCTTAAATAGCTGGAACCAGCAGCCAGAGAATGAACGTACTTTCTAGAAGCCCACATTTTTTTGAAATGAAGTCACAGAAAAGTGCTAATATTATAAGCACTGGCCTCTGACCTCACTGCTGAATTAAGCTGGAGAAGGATGTGGGCTATGACAGAGATGGTTTTAATGGGAACACTGCGGAACAGTCATTCTTCAGCATTGTCAGAAAGACCAAATGAACATTGCCTGATTCACTCTTCATTCTGCAGAGGTATTGGCAACAGTCATGTTTACAAACTTGGCAGAAAATAAATGTTTCTTTAATTTTATCCCAGAAGGGATTATCATACAAAAAGCCTAAGAAGTTCAAAATGTAATAACCAGTTGGTTCTGCTGTCACAACCATGCTGGTGTTCTGACTCCATTCAAACCTTAGTCTGTGTCCATGAGGGCTTTAAGTATTGGCCAGGGAACTGGAAATTAATTTTGATCGCTTTGGTACAGTAAGCCCCCCAAAACAATTTTATACAGTCTTTTAATGATCATGGGTAAACAAAAAAAAATAACCGAGCTTCCTAATAAAGAGGGGAAACATACCATCTGTTTTTCTACATTAGTGAGCAGCCAGTTTCTTCCTAGTTTTGGTTTTGGCAACGACTATTATGTACACACTTCTTGAACAAGGTATGTAGGGTTCTTCCATGGTGTCCTCCTACCTGTTTTCAACTCAGTCTGAGTTAGTCCTGTCACAGTTATTGATCTGTGTGCTGGAAGCAGGAACAGATTTGGTAGCCAAAGACCACCACACCATACCAATGTTACATACCTGTATGTTACCAGTGACATTTCTACCCCAGTAAGTGAGGCAAACACAGCCCTCCCCTCATAATGGCCCAATGATCTCTTTGGTGGACTACTGTTCCTTAGACCTTTTACAACTACAGTCTGCTATTGTTTGAAATATCCACACTGTAGCACCAAATAGTTTTGCTTTTCATTTTTCTAGGGCAAGGCTCCCAAGCCTCCTCACAAGCATGGAGCTTACCCTCTATCTCTGTGTCAGTCTGTTAGCTTTAGTTCAGTCTGATCTGAAAATAAAAACACTCCAACAAATCATGACTTAAGTAAAATTTCTGTATGTATTATGTCAGTCACAGTTATGCAATGGCCAAATATTAGTAAATTCGTAGCTAATATTGAACTAAAACTCTGGAAAAAACAGCAACAAACAGTTCCATGGCACGTACCATTCTTACCATGGGGATAATGCTTACCCTTTGTCCAAAGGGACAGTGGAAACGAGTATAAATATAAAAACTGTCTCAAAACTGCAAATCTAAGCCTATGTTAATGCTCTAAACTGACACTGACTTTCACTAAAATTATTCAGATCCAAACATAAGCAATGATTTAGGACATCAATTTATAACCTAATGCTGGTGACCCTGTACCAGTCAGGCTGGATTGGTTTCTGTCCACAAAGCAAACTACAGAGTGGCAATATTTTATCACTGGTCTTGCAAGAGCATATAGTATGCAAATATATTTTTTAAAGATATACATACACATTTCCCCACATTCAACTGTGGCTGAGTATTCCTCTTCTAGTTTTCAATAATTTTTAAACAAAATAAATACCAAGCCCTTTCTGTTTGGATACTTTGCCTTGTCTTTCCAGCCTGAACGAGTCTACAGATATTTTCTTAGTTATACAAGGCCAATGTTTCACTTTGCAAACATTGAAGATGAAGGAACACTTGAAGCTTCAGCACCAGAAGGAAAACAAGGAAGAGTGCAGAGGGTAGCTCCATTCGGAAGCATAGAGCTATAACAATGATTGTTCCAGTTTGTTACAAGTAGCTCATAAAGACTTTTATTCTAAGTAGTCCCATTGATCCTGACAACCAAAGTGATTCTTATGTGGGGTCACACCTTCAACACCCTTTACGTGATACAGTTTGTAATCTTGCAGAACAGCAACACAAACCAGTTCCCCATAAGCACTGGAGAGATCAGAATATTTGCAATCTCTTGCAAAATATCATCTCAGTTTATTCAAGTCTTTGCCTATTTCCTTAGAAAAAAGAGTCTATCATACTTAGGAGTTTGTTCACATGATTCTTCTTGTTGCTGGAGTGTTGACTTCTTAACCTAAGATTTTATTTAACTGTTAGGCTGAATGAGGGTTGAGAGAGAGGAGGAGCTCCGTAATATTAGCAGATTAATTAATATTACTTGTGATGACACTGATGATTTTCCCTGTTTGTCCCTCATCTCTCCTTACTATCCTCATTTTGCTGACTTTTTTCATTTTTTCCAGAGTGTTGTCAACAGAGCTGTGAAAGTTCATTCTTTTGAGACAACAACATTGCTAATGTCCATTAAGTCTTTGCTTCCATAGGAAGCAGATACCTGGCAGATTTGCAAGGGAATGCTAAATCAACTATGGAAGTTCTGCACTGTTGTCTGTTTCTGAGAAAGTCGTAGAAGTTCTTCTCTAATTGCTTTGATAAGAGAGGCTGAAGAGTGACCTGGCTGGAGGTCCTCAGTGGAACTGGTGGTGTAGCAAAGGCCCTGGCCCTGAAGGCTGTTGTGTGGAAGCTGAGCAGGGGGTGCCGAAGGCTGCCTGGCTGAAGTCCTCGGCATCTGGAATACTGGTGAGGAGGAATATTCTTGGTGTCCATGCATACGCGTCTGGAAAAAGGTAGAAAGAATTATTGTATTTTCTGAACAAGCACGATAATCCCAGAAAAGACAAGAAAGCAAAAAGGCAAAGAACAGAGGGAAAGCAGCATGGAGATGCTTCTATCTGCTGCCACTGTTCTTCTGTTGTATGAATGAGTGGAGCACAAAACAACAAGTGTACACAAAGTTGCTGGACTGCCTCAAGTTCAGGGATTTTCAAAATCTTTTTGAGCATCCATTAAAAAGTCTGACCCCCTTTCTAATCTACGTCACATTTAGATACTGAAGTGGAAGGAGGTGGGGAGAAAAAACACGGAACTGGAAGCCAACAGAATTGGCTTATCTTTCCTTGCCTGTTGATCAACGTCCTAAAAGACAACAGGCAAATCTCTCTCTTCCCAGCTGTCATTTCTCCATACTATCTATAAATAGAGATATTACTACCTTCACCTCCCCCTTCTCTGCCTGACTTGCCTGTTCAGACTGTACACTTGTGAGGACCCTGTGACTGACCAGTGCCCAGGAAAACATGGTCAACAGAAAAAGCAGAAGGACAAAATTATTCAAACCAGAAAGATCAGTTTTTTCTATATGCAACAGCTGTTTTACATACTGAGAAACACTATCCCAGTTTAGGGACAGTCATTGTTTCAGGGCAGAAAGGGGTTAATTCTGCATTTGTTCAGTAACATAGATCTTCTAACAAAACAAGAGAAATAAAACAGAAGCCTGAGTTTATGGGCTTGTCTATCTGGAAAAAAACCTGCTTACACTAAAACAAAGCATGAATTTACAGTACAATATGTGACTGCACCCACTCCCAATATGGACACAAACGAGGTACATTTCAAAAAACTAAATTCCAGCTGACATCCCTAAAACAAGCATTTCCTTGTGCCTTGTATTGCTGAAGGCTGAGAGACAGCCAGCAGAAAACACTGGGCACAAAGGACCTGAACGCACCCTGCTAAACGTGTAACTAGGAGCAAAGCAGTGTAATCCCCTTTCAGAGGGTCTGCGCTGGGGATGAGGAGCAGCTACCTGCAGCAAGTTCAGATCTCAGTTATCGTGATTTAGTGAGCACTATCTTTCTCTGTTGACAAGCCTTAAGTAGTAGCAGCGAAAGCAATCTGATGAGGGAAGAAAGGACAGCAAGATCAGCTAGAAGAGGATTTGGGGGCAAGGAGGAGGTGAATGAAGAGATTACAAAGCAGAGCCTGGGAAAGATAGAGAGGCACTACAGTGACTGTGGCAGCAGTGTGCAGGGAACAGAAAAATGCACGAAGGTATGTTCCTTAACATCTCTCGTAACAAAAATGAACAAAATCTAAGCCTTTTTGTATAAAGTAGAACTAGTAACAGACTGACTCTCTTGCAGAGCTCATGTACAGCACTGATCATTTACACAGTTAATGTGGGGAGAGAGATTAGCAGGAAAAGAGACTTTAATAGAAGAATGATAGGTAAAGGTTTTCAAGTTACATCCTGTCTTACTTACAAAAGGGAGGTGATTTTAGTATCAGAAAGGAATGAATAGGTCTCTTGATTGTTCAGAATTATTCATTTGCAAGTGAAACCTGAAACTAATTCATAGATGCAGTCTAGAGTTAGCAAACCTGACAAGTACTCTGTGGGTTTATAGAAAAGAGATGACATAAAAAAATATTAAAAGCAAACATTCCTTGACACATGAGTCTTAACAGCAACCTAAATTCCATTCAGGTTACTTTCACATTAAAATGCATTACCTGATTCAGCTCCTTTCTCATACTGCACTGAATTAGCATCACAAGAATAGTTTCTTAAGGGAAACTAGGAAGAACATTTGGAGACCACAGTGGCTGTTGTTTTAACATTAAGGCTATCAAAATTTTCTTAAATACCTCAGAAAAACAAAAGTGTGTAGTTCTGTGATCTCATATGTAACATCAGGATTAAACAGGTCTGAGAACTTTCAAAACCAGATTGGTTTAGAAACCTAACCTATACTAAACTACAAGAGCAAAATAAGGACGGTAAAAAGGTTGTAAGAATTTTTGCCTTTTTTTTTTTTACTTTTAAATGTCTTTACTAACAGAAATACACATTGATATATATTATAATAGATGTGACAATGTATAGCTTTATATAGTATCTATAAATTATATAATTTTGTATAGAAACTTTATCTAATTAACAGTAGCACAAAATAATTGACAAAAATACTTTCATTGAATCTTCCTTCTTAAGGAATGAACATTTACGAGATCACATTGTGTATTTGTTAATCTCCATTTAATTACTGTTGAACTCTGTGGCCAATTTCAACTTAATTGGATGTGTAAATACATACACACATATATGTATATTGTATATGTACAAACAGATATATATTATCAAATTCATGAAAATAGGTATCTAATTAGACATAACCTGATTTGTGCTATCAATTGAATCTGCTTCTGAGTGGCAGAAAGGCCAGGTTAGGCTGTGCCCAGCTAGACCTGTCAGACAGCATGTATCTCATAGGGGATAGCTAGCGGACATGAGGGACAACTTGAAGTACCATGAGGTGGTTCAGAGACATTGTTGTGGGTAGCCAGAGTATAAAAATAGAGTAAAAGGATAAGGGTAGCTTGGGGAAAACATTTGAAACCTGGAGAAGACTTGGGAGAACAGTGGAAAGCTACAGAGGATTGTAGACAGATAGGAGGTGATGCCAGGTGGTAGTAGGGAGGCAGAGATACACAAGACACTACACACATCTGTAAGAAACCAGGCTTCATTTCTTCTGCTGCTCAGATGACTACTTGCTCAGTATTGTATTTTGTGTCAGCTAAGGAAATGCTGTGATTATCCTAATTGCGTGGGCCTTCCAGACGGAGAATTAAGGTGAACTGATAGAAAACTACACACTGGCTCTGGGTCAGGAGATACAAGGGAGAGGTCATATTCAAGGGGAAAATCAGAAGGTGTTGACTGCAGGAATAACAGCTGAGGATACCATAAAGAAAACAGCCACTGCAGGAACACCAATGCAGATCCCTCTCACGTTTGTGGGTGAGAACAACACTCTAGATGTAACCTTCCTAAATGCTCAAGAATACTTGCTCAAGAATGAGGGAACAGTAAGACCGTTTGCAAAGGATCAGCTGAATACTGCACCATAAGGAACATGACTGTCATTAAGAAAACCCCCCTTTCTGAAAGGAGGAAAGACAAATGTAGAGCTCTGTCCTAGTGAAGGAAACCAAAGTCTGAAGGTAATTATTTAACCAGAGAAGACTACAAGATTAGGGCTCATCTAATAGTGCTTTTTTTTTTAATGGGGCTAATCCTTTGCCAAGAAAAAAAAAAGAAAAAAAAAAAAGAAAAAAGAAAAAAAAAGAAAAAAGAAAAAAAAGAAAAAAAAGGAAAAAAAAAAGAAGAAAGAATTCCTCATAGAAAAAGGAAAGTGCAGGTATTAGGTGAGCTCTCCCACAACTAAATGACACAATACTCAGATAGTTTTAGTCCATGATCTCCTCCATTTGTGTTTTTTTTGTTTGTTTGGTTGGTTTTTTTAAAAACAAACTCAAAAAAATCACAGTGCAGTAACCTATGAACTACAGCAACCACTGTGCAAAAATTTCTATCAAAGCCAAGGAAGTATTTAAAGTCTGATTAACTAAAAGAATTCAACCTTGATTGAGGTGGCATGTACCCATCTGAAATGGTGACTGAAGGTGCAAACTGCAACCAAATCGTATTGTACTGGGCCATGAATCTTTGAAAGTTGGGCAGATAACTAATGTAAAAACCAACTGTTTGCATAGCATCTTAGACAACTGAATTTTCAGTAATATGTTAGCAATTCAAGTAATATAATATTAAGAAAGTGATGGCTGAACATGTACTTGGGGGACAGAAGGCAAAGGCCCACAGATCTAGAAAAGTCATTTTCAGAAATGAAAGGCAAATTATAAGAAGGGGCAATGAATGGTAACCTAGAGACGCTTCTCAAAATGGAACAGGAGAGACAGTAAGATCTCTCATTGCAAGTGCTTTTCTAGATGTAAACTGAAATTATGATGTTCTTGCACTCAAATACCACAGTTCCAAGCACAGATAGCAAGTTAAATAAGGCAAATGCATCCTTTGTCTTTGACAGTTTAAAGTTTTTTAATAGTATCAGTAGAGTTTGTCTCTAGTGTGCTCAGTTCTCAAAAGCTTTATGCTGCTCCTCTCAAGGTCATTTGGAGAGGTGGCAGCTCATTTTCACCAAAATCTAAAGACGAGGTCCATCCTGTTGCATTTTCTTCACGCAGTCATTTAATGATCACGAAATACTACAAAGCAACTTGAAGTAGTGTGAACACACACTGCCCTAAGTACCCTAAGTATGCAAAAGAAGGACATCTTTCCTTCCCCTCAAGGAAGAAACCAGAAAAAATGATAGTTTAAGCAAAGGAGCAACAGAAGGAGCATAACTTGTCACTCCTAATAGCGCTACAATAACATGTCACTGCTGCAGGACACTACACAGACTGGTAGCAGGCAACTGTATCTTTCCTGAAAAGGCCATATATTATCTTCAACCGCACACATCTGGTTGAATCAGAAACATCAACCTCTAGAAGCACGATGGCTGCCTAGGAAATGTTAATTTACCACATCCTGCTGACTGAGGCTAGGAAAATAAGTTGTTTAGAAATACCTCTACTGTTATGTGCAAGTATACACCTTATTCCACTGCCCTGAGTCCTCCTGTTGTGCACTGATACAGAAGACAAAAGAACTATACCAATACAAAGTAGGATGGTAGTCTGGGACAATTTAATTCAATGTTTTCTACTTACAATGATCTCAAAATACAGAGGCATATTTCAAAGAAGAAAATGGAAAGCAGTATCCACCTCTGCTGGAGCTCAGAAGCAGAACTGGATGAACTGCAATTAATGGGTGAAGGCCTCAAGTGAGAAAAAATAAAGGTTAGGGTAAAGTGAGAGAAAGCAGTTAGAGAGAAGCAAAGGTGGAAAGAACAGCAAGCAAAAGTTAGAAGAGCTAACGCGGGTTCGAAGAGCAAAGCAAAGAATGTCAGAGAAGCAACTGAAAGTATTCCAGGGGGAAAAAGTTCCAAACAGTAATGCAGGAAAAAAAAATACCCGAACATATCACTACTTCGGAAACTATGCAAATGTGTAACACAGTACTCACTGCATCTCGCCTAGCATATTCATCCTCTCCATGGTACTGGGGCCACCCTGGCCCCCCCGGCTGGCCATGCCCTGCTCTGCCTGAGGGGATCTCCACTTGTTGACCTCCGATCCTGCTAGCAATTCCCACCTGAGTGAGGTGCTGTATCTGAGAACCTTAAAAGCAAATATTGTTTTTTCATCTTTATACACAGTCAAGTTTGTAGGGCAGACAAATGACAACATAAAACTTTGTTGGAAGCAGGAGACAAGGAGAAAGTGGAGCTCTGTTTCTGTGCAATTAATAATAAATCAGCAGAAAGAAGGCTGTCAGTGTAGAATAAAGAAGGAAAAGTTATGTGCACTTTGCGCAGGTCATTCGAGTGTGATGCTTTTCATTGCCACTGTACTGAAAGATGAGGTTGAGATACATGCATCTCAGACATGAACTACACTTCATTCCAAAAATATGCCAGCCCTTTCCAAACAGCATTTACTGAAAGCCCTGGCAATGCTTTCATGTAAATTACTCAGCAGCAAAGACAAGACATTTACTCCTGTGGTACACCTTATTTGCATCACACTGGCAAGACCCTAACTCTCCAGACTGCTTTCTATTCCACTCTCAGAAGAATAAAATACATGACTATATAAGATATCGTTCTTTCAGCTTTACTTTGTGGTTAAATATTAAACAATGCTGTCGTTGACTAATGAGAAGGTCAGAACACACTGTATCTCCTTTCAGCCTGAAAGCTAACCACCTCTTTTCTCCTTTCCCTTCCCTTCCCTCCGCTCCCACTGCTTTCAAACACATGCAAGGATAGCCACCACCATTAATTGCAAGAGACATGTTAACAACATGCCAGCTTCCCTGTTCCCCCGAATTCTCTCCCACAGGGAAACAACATTTATTTTATTATTTTTATATTTTATTATTCATTAGAAACCAAACACATTTAATACACCCACAGATACATAAGAGAAAACCATGTGTGTGTATGCATAAAAAGGGAGGAAAAGACAAAAACAAGTGTGATTTACGTGATGGACAGTTAGGTCACTTTTATATTCTCATCTCAAAAAAATAAAATATTTGAGAAGTTTGATATTTGCATGCAATTATGCTGAAGGACAGGAACTAATCATCTGAATTGCCTCCAAACTTTAAAGCAGAATATACATGAACATTCAGAGAATAGTGTGAATCAGACAGTAAAATAATAATCATTAAATGATAACAGTCACTACATCCCTGTCATTCTCATTCATTTAACATTTACAGGGAGAAGATACCAGCTATCAACACTAGGACTCAGACTCGTACTTCCAGTCTTTTTCAACTCCCCAGGATGAAAATATTTATCTGGGAGAAAACTAACTGTGGCATTTGCATAAGAATAGAATCTTTTATTCTTAGAATCTGTGTTTGCTGCTTGATTGCCATGTGATGTTAAAATCTTATTCATGATAGCATTGACGTGTGCTACAGAAATACTCTCTCAACCAAATCAGGGCAGATGATTTCATATGGGACAGCAGCAATAGATAATATCATCAGAAGCTAAAAGATCCTGCTTTTATGCATACATTTATAGGAAGAGAAATGAGAAATAAAGATGCAGAAAAGTAGTAAAAAATTATTATTTAGCAGACTGGTTTGGGATGCATCAGTTAGCTCATTTAGCTCAAAAAAATAGTTGGCAGTGGTAGTTAGCATACACTGTACGCTCGAAATCAATTAACCAATTTTCCATTCTTAGAGAACGTTTTGTGAAAATACACTATGTGGTAATCAATGCTTGTAAGATAGTAAAAAGGTGTCAAAGCACTGCATTTTCCTACAAGATTCTATGGATGTGAAGTTAACCTCAATTTGTGATCACTTTTTTTTGGCAGTGAAGACATGGACCACATTTCAAGTGTAGTAGCCGAAGGAGAATGACCTCTTAATGGTGACCTCAGAGCAAGAGTAGATACAGAAAAGGATCAGTTATTTTAGTGCATATTCAACTTAAGTGAAGTGTACCTGCAGTACTTCCAACTGGTCGTGGCCGTGCCACTGATGGCATTTCCTCTGAGTACATCCCTCTGGAGGAATACTGAACCTCAGGTGGCTGTTGGTCTGGGTGCATTAACTCTGCAGGTTGAAGAATACCCGGCCCAAAGTTCTGCCTGTGGAAAAGTAAGGACTCGAGATTACAATAAGTGAATTGCCTAACTAGAAACAGTAATGCAGGTGTACCTCATACAGTAACTCTTTATGATGCCTTTTAATGTGCATTTTAACCGTAAATGTTAAAGAAAATAATTACATCTGAAGAATATATTCCTCCTTCATGACCGGCATTGCACAAGAATAGGAGTTAGAAACTCTTAACAAAACGTCACACAAATGTTTTTCACATGTTGCAGTTTCCTCAATGCAGAGAAAAAATTACGGAGATGTTGTTTTCCCCTTGGGGAAAAAAAGCATCTTCAATGAAAAAAAAAAAAAAAAAAAAAAAAGAAAAATAAGACTTCAGTAGTGATGTAGCTACTTACCTGAGCAACAAATCTGACTCTTACTTAAGAGTTTCTGGGCACACAGTTTTGATCTAAATCAAACCATACAGACTGCATTACATGTGCATTTCATAAACAATTATTATTTTATCAAGTGTTCTGATTGTTTTTCAGGAAATTTTCAAAACTTTGCCCTATAAGATTCATCAAGATACACAAAGCTGTCATTAGCATGTATGAAGAGATGCAACATATACTAAAACAAATGCTTCATATAATTCAGGCTGGTGCTGGTAGTCGTTGTTATATATTTACTGAAAAGAGTTAACAACAGAAACTGTCATCAATCTAACTTCATTAATTGTGCCAAGGTAATAGGATTTGTAAAATAAACCCTACAATTCATTCAGAGAAGATGAGTAGAGAAGGACATGGAAATGCTGCTTTTCCTGTGTTTTCTATTAATGTATCTTAACACTGGCATCAAGAGGTTTTATTTTAAGAGACTGATGACAGCTGAGTTTTCAAGTATTATTGATTCCTGTCAATATGGTGGAGGTGTGCATGCCCAAACTTCAGGTGCTTAGGTTACTAGGCTAGTCTCTCTTAGACTCCCGGTATGATCAAAGAAGACAGACACACCCCTCAAGAGGCATTCAAAGCAAAAGATTAGGTCACCAAATAATTTTCTGCAGGAGGCTCTCACAGGTGAGTATAAACGAAGCAAAGTGAGACAAACCATCCTAAGTCAAGCACATGAAATTACACAAAGTAAGGACTACGGAGGAGTTTTGTATGCCTTTTACCACAACAGCACCTAAGCCCTTCGAGGCTATGGACTGCAACCTACCCCACTCATCAGGACCAAAGTTTTACACCCTTTTCTTAAACAGGAAAATCCCATGACTGCATCTAATTCAAACTATTCTTGATCTGTGCTTTATTTGGAAAACTAACCACCTTTGTATGACAGTCAGATAGCAAAGAAAGCTGATGTAACAATAAAGAGCTTACTAAAGCCAAATAAGAGCCTAATACAGCACAAATGAGTAATTATAAATTAAAGTACTAGCTACTCAGCATGCAGTACTAAATGGAGGAGGTATAAGGGGTTCTAGCTGCAACAATCCTGTTGTGGAAGTGCCAGAATTTCTCCAGGTCCCTTGCATACAATCCCACCTGTTCACTCAGCAGATCCAGAGGAAACAGTTTCCAACCAGACTTACAAACTAGTTAAAATAAATGCCTCAATGGGTAGGTAATGTTTAACAATGTCACTTCTGTTATGTTAATCACTGTAACCAGTAAAGGATGTGATCGTCTAGCACTTTATGCCTGCAATGCTGAGATGGAATCTTGTAGCTGATAAATTACTACAATTTTTTGATGTTATCTAAAGAAAATATTTTCTCAACATTACTGCAAATGTATTACTTTTATGCCGACTTTTTAGAGGACAGGAACTATATCCTTTATTGCTGATGGGTTTGTATTTGAAAGGCGCACATTTAATATAATAACCCATCACCCTCTCTTCTCAATCTCCTTTATAATAGACAGATATAGCTACCCTTTAAAGTCAGAAATCAACGGAAGAATATAAGAATGGGATACAGCTCTGAATCTATACCAGACTGGCTTTCTAGTGCTTCTTCCTATTTCTAGACTGAGACCCAGCCTTCAATTTGTCTTTGCACATTCAAAAAAATTATTAATCTCCAGTTATTTAATTAAGTGGGGAGATACTGCCCCAAAAATCAATTTTACACCAGTAATCCTCTATAGCTGGTCTAGTCTGGTAATAGTCTCTATTACTGTTGCATGATGCAATATTAATTTTCTGGTAAAAGCTGTTCATTGCGGCTTTACGTTTGCCTAGCTGTTATGTGACCTAGGTCTTCTACGTTTAATTTTTTTTTAGCCAGGTTGGTTCCACCCCATTAAAGATACTGACGGTATTTGTACAGAGAAGGGAACCGTACAGTCACCCAACTATTACTCCATGCATTGGGTATTTAAGCCAATGGACTATGACATTGATACATGCCACCTAATCATATTGACCTCAGGTTATTTATCCTTCCTCAAATTGGTGCACTGTTTCTATCATTATCTTGTGAATTTGAGCAAAACCCCCACTCCAAAACCATGACAACTCTTTTCCTTGTTTTCTATAGACCAAGCTTTAGGAAACGTTCCATTTTAATGAAAATGTAAAAGAATTCTTCCTGTTAAGGTCAGTGACCTTGCAGATTGTTAACTTAATTTGCCTGCACTGGCAGAGCCAGAATTTGAACTATTAATAATGACGCCATTAATCTGTAACCTACAGAAATCCAGAATGCCTGTGCCAAGAGATCATAAACTTTTGAACAAAAAATACGTTGCCAAGACACTATCTTGCTCAGGTGTATTAACATGGGTTACAGCACGTCCATGATTAATATCATATTTTCCCTGAATGTATAACAGGCCAACAAGAGAAAATCCTCAATAACAGACAATTGGTTATGCTTTGTGTTGTCAGTCTCACAGCTAATAATCTTCAAGATAACCTAAATTACAAAAAATACATTGCACATACTGTGTGCTATTTCATGTATGCTCCATGCACACTGGAAGTGTCACTGTCAGCCAAGACCTAAGTCAGGAAATGTGCTTAGAGATTCCTCCTTTTCTAGTTGGTCCTTTCAAAATCAGATTGCAGAGCAACAGATGAAGGAAAGTTCGTCATATCCATTTTACGATCAAGCTTCCCAAGGCAGCGAAGACTTTAGGTGAAATCTAATGAACAAGACTGATACCAGTGGGATTTCATCTCACATGGTGAGCTGTAAGAAGGCAATAAAAGAGCAGCACAAGGCTGCCTTTTTACCACCTTGGCTGCAGCAGCTTGGAGAGGGTGAGACAAATCTCACCACAGTGGGTACCATGACTCAAGAGTCTAACTTCACGTGTAGTTAAAACACAGACACCAAACGTGGAATTAACAGTCACCTGGACAACTGTTTTCTTCTCCTTACATGATTCTCCCACAGCAAGGCCAGGTAAAGATGGAAAAGTTGTTCTTCCCCCCTGATTTTATTATAATAGGCCTGCAAGGCAGGCTTTCTGTGTGAAAGTTACCATGCTCTATTATTTGTTCTCCACTTGATTAAAAATAGAATGAATCTATTAGTCGCCTGCAAGCTTTTGCAAGCGAGTGTTGTCCTGAGGCTACAGAAACAAGACAAAAACAAGAATACTGGGAGAATTACATGCACCTGAGTAACTGTTCCAGGCTCTCTAAAAGTTGAAACTCAGTGGTTTACTCAGTATTTGGAAAGATATCTCTATAGCCAAGGGGCTAGAAACACATTTCTTTTAAATGGAGGTTTGGATTCCATACAGCATGCACATGTCATTCATGCTACACAAATAAATCACACAGGCTGGATCTGGACTCCTGTTAACTTCTCATTTATACAGTACTTTGCATAATAATACACCAGTGCCCGTAAGAACTCTGGAGGAACTTCAAGGAAAATAATAAATGATAATTCTATCAGTGAAAAGCTACCTTGGTAGGAGACCTGGTGCTGTAGGCAGAGTCATTCCAAATTCCACGTATCTCTGTCAGAAGAAGAAAAAAACAAAAAACAAAAAACCCCAAACAAATTAAAATCAAAATGCAGACTGTAGGAAGTTCACTGTCAGCCTTTTAAATGATGAATAGCAGAGATCACCAGGACTGTTACGTGTGACTTGATTGCAGCCATAAGAGCTTAGCTTTACACACCCAGCAGCACAAGAACATCTGGGAATCACTGCTACAGAGGGCTAGCAGTCTCTTCTGTCTTAATCAGAGACTTAACTTAAAAACCTCTCAAAACCACTGTCTCTCACTTGCAGAAGATCAAGGGCTGCTCCAATGTCTACTTAGCTTTAAACTTTCAGCAAACCAAGCTTTGCATTTGGAAATCTCTTTATACCTCAACCAGCATCAGACTGCAGCAGAGAGACCATTGGGCTTGGACTCAACAATCCAATAGCATTATGAAACTGTGTACTGAGTTGTTGCAGAACTTGAGATGACCTAAAAGATTATCTATGTGTCTCAGTGCTCCATAAAATGCAAGAAAACATAGACATGCCCTACTGAAAAATATGACCTAAGCCAAATACATTCTTTTTCATTGTCAAAATATGAACCAGCACATATATTTTAAAAAAATTAAGTTTTACTCTTGGATATAACAAGACTGATCTGTGAAAGATCGTAACTGGGAAGAACAGAAAAGTTATCCTAAAGGAGGTGAACTCCTATCTTCTCTTGTGGTTGGGATGGGAAAAGGGAAAAGAATTCAAACAGCTTAAAAAGTTCATCATCTTGTGATGGTAATTTTTGAATTCTCCTCATTCCAGAAACTGTTCCACATTTGTGACAAGTCTTGACAGCAAGGGCTGTCAAGTGACCATGGCTCAACTGGTGTTAACTACGTTTTAAATTGCATCACTCACATCAAATGGGTTGTTTACTGCCCAAGTTGGACCATAAGGTGATCCCCACTGGGTGCATATGTTTCCCCTCCCTGCTCAAGCAGGAGCGTTGTTTACCGGCTGTCCTGCAGAGACCCCAGGTGGTGCGACAGCTGTGGAATTGGCTGCTTGGCTGCTGGGAGCCACCAGTGCAAAAGCATCATCCAGCAGCGAGTGCATGGTTTGCCGAGCCTCTTCAATGGATGGCTGTGGTGGGACGTACTGGGAGACTGGGTGGGAAGGCAAGCCGGGGAACTTCCCCACATCAGCTGAAGATGATGTCTGAGGTTCAGGAGGCAAGTCCGGATCAGACTGGAGGAAACAGAAAGAAGGTGAAGAGCAGCCACAGAGAAGATCTGACCAGCCAGCTTCCAAGCCCCTGTGGGTCTTAAGTCCGAGCAACATTTTCTTTGCCAGAACTACAATGAGACAAGTGGCACAGGTGCCTAGTGCTGGACAAAACCTGCCCCTTACCCTCCCCATTTCTGCATGCACATATGCATGCACATACATAACACCAGCTGTTCAAATACTTCATTCAATGTGATCTGAAAGACACTGATCTCAGACAAGGCAGCGGAGCTCTGTGCAGGAGTTACTCAGCTATAACAGAAATTTTGTGGTTTGCAAGCACATATTGAAGTCATGCAGAGGGTGTTTACTCCACCCGGAAAAAGACAATCAGCTCTGTCTACATCTTTGACTTCTCTGCAGCTTTTACAGTTCCAAGAAATTAATTCAGTCTTTAGCTTAAAACTGACCACATCAGCAGTAATATTAAACGATTATTACCTCCTAGAAAAACACACAAAGGGAGCTGTTAAGCAACTAAGTGGTCACCTGCATGGAACTTAAACTTGGGTGCATCACCTGAATGGGATTCATATAAGTGCTTCACAGCAGCAATACCTGAGGCATGCATTGTAATTGCTACCTGGGATCTTACCACATAGGTTTATTGTTCATCAGTAACAGGAAATTAAATGAGCTTTGAAGCAGCAGACAGATTCCCAAAGCTCATTCTTACCACTGCATGCAGACTGCAAAATCAGCCTTCAAGACGCAAAAGCCTCTGCTTCACCAGGAACTTAGCATTCTGAGTACTATCTCGCTACAGATGCCAAAGGGCTGAGCTTGCTGTGTGACATGTCTTAATTAAACAACTTCCGATGACAAGTGATTCTGCTGCAGCATGACACTAAAATCACCATACTCGTGTTTGAAGGCAAAGGGAAACTGCAGAAATCAATATTCTAGTCATCTGACTGAATATGGAGCTAATGGCGAAATTCTTAAGGTTATTAAATGATCTTTCAAGATGAAAACTGTCCAGGGATTTCCAGTATTAGCATTAGGCTTAGTAAAGTCTGCTTAGAAGTAGTTAACGATGCCTAAATACAGTTTGTGACATGGATATGATTGAACAGACACATTGTCCAGTGTCTTTGCCTTTTTTAGACAGGAAACAAAATTAATTTTTGAGACATTGTACTAGAATTGTTTCATGTTACTGCAGTACAAAGACATGTTTCTCTTTCATCAATAATTAATTCCCACATTTTAAAGATGAGAAAACTTCTCATGACAGAAACTGAGTCTTCCACTCTGTGAGAGCAGAGGATGAATTTTCTTTAACATATGAATATATATAACATCCAGCAAATTGGACTAGAGTGGAACTATGTTCAACATATTGCAGAATATGCCAAGCATGCTTTCACGTGTATAATACAGTGGCATTAATGAAAACAAGGTTTTGGCTCTTGGTCTCTGTAATATCAAGGAATACTTGACAGAATTTTAACTGCTGAATACTGACAGACTGCCAATGAAATCCTTGTTTCACTTTGATTTACATGCTAACTACATGTGACTGAAACTAGCCATATAGACCATAGTCAGAAGGCCAAAAACCTCCCAATGTTACAACTGTCATTACAATTATCAGAACACTCCTAGCATTCAAGAGACATACATACAATATATGCAGAATTATTGACTCCTGGAGGCCTTTTGTACGTCCCATCACTGTCCGTTGTGATCAACCTGTCCTTTTCTGCATCAATCGGACTACCATTTATCTGATGTCGCCGGCGCTGCTTGGGAGAACGTTTTGCACGAGAACTTAACAGGAAAAAAACAAAATCCAGAGAGAGAAAAAAACAAAGAAGACAAACGTAATCACATTTCTTTTTGCAATTTTTCTTCTCATCGCACTCAAGGTTGAACTTCTCCCCCCATTCCCCTCCCAAGCCATCATTGCCTCATCCCTGTTTCTCTTCTCCTCCCCAGTTTTTCATGCCAGCCCCATTAGTTAGCCTCAAATCTCCTTCCTCCAATTTCTCCTACTAACACTCTCACTGCCACTCAAACTGTTTCTTTCCTCTCTCAAACTCTCTCCAGTGTCACCTCCCTTCTACATTCATCTTTCAAATTTGTCCATGCTCTAGCTCCCTGTCAGTGCCTTCCACAGACCTCCCAGACCAATGTCTGACACACTTGCAGTAGCAGAACAGACCATGCTGCCAACGAGGCTTTGTGCTGTGCATGTTGGGTTTAACCCTATCAGGAAAACCAAGACGGAGAAAAGCTACTTTCTATCAGTGCAGAAGCAGTCACAGGGTACCAGTGCTCCAAGAAAAAAGTACCAGGATTCATAAGCCCTAAAGAGAGTCCAGGGAAGACTTCCTCTGAAAACACAAGGCCAGGAAGGAAGATCCATGAGGCTGACAAATGTGCCTCATTACCCACAGCGAATTCATAAAACGTTATCTCATTGATTTGTGAATTTGTCTTTAAAACTCAGAATCTTCATGCTTTTTAAGTTGATCAAGGGTTTCCTCCTTTCCTCCCTTTACAAAAATATTATTTATTGAAGTTTATATTTTCCATGTATCTTTGTTTAGTGCTTATATTGCAATATTGATCCCTCTACACCACACAAGAATTATTCAAACAAATGGCAGAGCAAATACTAAATTGTTTTAAGCCAGTTTTCATACATTTGGGTTTATTTATCGAGAATTCACCCCTGAGAACTCGTAGAAGAATAACCTGAAAACAAAACATACTGGCATAACTGAAATAAATAAAAATATTTAGAACAACCCAACCCTCTTCACCTAGATAACTCAAATTCAACTAAGGATCAAAATTATCTTAAGCTCTGAAAGTTCAGAAGTACAGGTTTGATGTACTTTGGATGCTGACTCTGAAAGAAAATTGTTCTTTCCCATCTTTGAAATCCCTACCTCTTCCTGGGCTCTATGAAGACAGTAGGTACACTGCCTCCTCCAGGGTCCAAGATCTTGTCAATCTGCATCTGTGCCTTGCGATATATTCTGTGCTGTTCTTTGGAGTCAACTACCACCACATCATCCACCACTGGAAACTCGTAGTGCCCTTTGCGCTTAGCACGAAGACGAATCTTGTTGCGGTGATGCTCGATCTCAGATTTATGCCTCAGGGCTGTTTGTATCTTAAAGGAGGAGGGAAAAAGATCAACTGCAGTTTTCATGTGTAGTTTTTGTAAACAGAACATTTTGCTGCTCTTCTGTAAACCCCTTCTCCTTTCCTCCCTGCTGACTAGCAAAAGGATAGTAACACAAGGTAACCTGGTCATCAAATTTGTTCCTCTCTCAGTGTTTAAGTTTTGGTTTAGGTATCTCTGAAAACCAGATCTCTTTGGACAGAAATTGGATTATCCCTGTAACTTGTCAAAATTCAACTCTTCAGGAACTAATGAGGAACTCCTGATAACAAGAAACTGGATACTTTTAACTTCCCTCTTGGCTGGACATACAGTCCTCCAAAAACATTCACAGCACTTTAAAAATACCTCTTTATTAATTTTGTTGGTCTCTGCTACTCGGTCAGAAAGTACCGAGTTCTGAACTGGAGGTGCTGCCATCGGTTGCATAGCAATCAGCTGGATCTTGCTTGGGACTCGTCTGCTGGCATCTGAGGAACGTGACATCCTATCCACATGTTCAAAGATAGAGGCTGAGGAGTGCTGCTCATTTCCACTGCTGGTCTGAGGAGGTCCTAAATCACCAGAACAAATACAGGGTAAAGTAGTGCTACCAGGGTTATCTCAGTCAAATGTAAAGCTCTACAGATGCTATGCTACAAGGCTGTGCCATGTTTTCCATCTGTGTTTAATTTGCCCTGTAGGCCTTCCAGCCTACAGCAAGTTCACGCAGTCATTTGCAAATTATAAACATTTTTCCATTTTATTTCCAGAAGGTGAGCTGTCATTCGTTATTTCTGTAAATCAATCTCTTGGCATTTGCAACCCCACAAAATCTCAATCTACTTTACTCCATAAAAAGATGTTCAAGTACATACTGCTAATGGTTCCTCTTATCAGTACTTAAGGAGATGCAAATTCCTCAAATGGAGATTCAAAGAGCAATAAAAGTTTTCTTGTTACAAAATGCAGTTCTTAAGTGACAGAAAGAGTGATATGTGAACTAACAAAAAAACCCCTAGAAATCCACACAAAACACAAAGAATTTTACAGATGTTTTACTTATAAAAGCTTCTAAAGCACTGTTTTTGTCTGTGACAGGATAAACAGTTCGCACAGTAATAACCAAGCTGCACAAATATTGGCATGTCGCAATTTGTTGAAGAGGTTTTATTGACTCAAGTATGATCAGCAAAAGACAATAAGGAAACCAATATACATGAAAGTTGTGGCCCTGCCTGTTAATCACTTCAACAGAATTGGGGTATCTCCCTCAAAAGACTTGAAATCTGTAGGATCACCCCAGTGGTTTGCAGTTAAGCACATACTTAATTATTTTTTTTGGTGGAGCTAGGCCTGCAATAGGAACTGTTATGGGGATTAGGCTTGCATGAAGTATTACAGGCTTACAAAATAATCTTTTGTCTTGTCCATGTGGTAACACCACAAATTCTCAAACTGATTTTCACCATGAAATATAAGCAATAAGAGCTTAAGATTTGTGACTCTTCTTACGGAGTTATGGAACAGAGTAGAGGGACATAGTCGCACATCCTTGCACAGACTTCTAATAAACAGGTTGTAGTTCTCAGATGCAAATCAGGAGGAGAATCTGATTTGATTCCAGTACAGAATCAATTGTTGATCAACCTGATCCAACTCCAACAGATAAGGAGGAAAAGAAAACAGCCACTGCTCTGATTGATTTGCTACATGTGCTGGTAATGAAGTAAAGGGTTCAGAAGAGGAGTGAATGCTATCTTCTGTAGAAGATCACAGCAGATGACTTGCTCCTTTGCTTCCCTCTTGTAGCAAAAAAAGGGAGCAGCAGAGGGAAGGAAGGAATGATACACTTTATTCATAGTACATTACTTTTGGGCTGGAAATCAATCTGGCCACAAGCTAAGCAAAATTCTTATTTTTCATATTTCTTAAACTTGATCAATTCATTGTCAAATGCACACATTTAAAAATGGCATGCATCATTTATGAAGGTGACTTTCCTATGTAAGTGTCCTTAAAAATAAAGTAAACAGTTCCACTCAAGATCTCTGTCCCCCAAAAGTTTCGCTAGACACATAGCCTAAATGAAATATATCTACCTCTCTTCTGTAGCTATTTATATGATCTTTATCATTTGTCATCTTAACAGACCCATCTTCATGCATTTCCTGGAAGCATGCAAGCATTGCCTCTCACAGAGAGGGGCACAAGATACCTTAAGTAGTTAGTGTGAATCCCTCAGAGCAATCCTGTAGTGCAATGGAAATCTGCGTTTCTGCATCCATCTTTCAGTTTTCCCCAAACATTAGTCATTTGTTCTAACCTTTCCAGTCTAACAGCAATTCTCAAAGCTCACTGACCTCCAACATAAAAATTTTACGGTAATTTTCATCCTACTTGGTTTAGCAAGGTCCAATATATCCCATCATGCTGAGCATTCACTCTGAATCTTTATCATTTCACCCATAACATCTCCTTTTGCACACATAAACAAGTGCTTGGCAGAGGCCTTTTATTTGAAATGGTTCTTAAACTCATTTTGTAAAACTGTCCAAAAGTCTCACTATCAAATTTTGATAAGGCTCTTCAGTAACATCATACATTACTCTCTTTTGCAGAAAAGATGCACACACACAAACCCCATAAGCTGCACCTGACCTTTAAATCCTCTCTGCGTGCACACTGAATGTGTCTATAAATACAAATGAAGATGGAATTATAGTAAAGTAGATAAGAAAGCCAGGAACTGCACAGTGCTATATACATATAACAAAAGGAGAAATGGTTTCTACCTCAACACGTGAACGAGCTCCTTTAGAAGTTTTGACAGAGTGAATAAGAATAGTTTCTTGTTTCAAAGTTCTTACATTACACTATTGCCCATGGTTAGAAAACTTTCCTTATAAAGATGACACTACATGAATGAAATTTAGATCTCAGACTAGAAAGTTGAGGCTGAAAAGTAATGGAGAGGAATTAATACTCAAATACTGGACAGAGCACATTTAAACAACTAGTCCATATAGGTCACGTCAGGATCAATGTTCATCACTGTTCCCTGGGTTGAAACCATTAATTGAACTGAAATGTCAGGAAAATGAATTTTTCTGAAGGAAGCTATGATTTCATATGAAAACCAATACAGCTGGAGATAGATGAAGGCTATTGCTTCCCACACTCTCTTGAAACAAAAACAAGAGACACAGCAAAAGTGTGCACAAAGCCTAATCGAAAATCAGGTAAAGTGAATGGGAATCTTCCACTGATCCATAGGTATTTGAATTATGACAGAGCATGCAGTTTCAGATAAATTTCACACAGTTTCTTTGTATCCCAGTAGATTACGTTCCCATGATGCAGCTGACTCTTGTTAGTTACTTGTCCAAACCCAACAATGGAAAACATCATAGCCAACCTTCTCTACTATTAAAAGATGGAAACTGCTATCAGAGGACACAGTCCTTAATTTATCACTAGATATGGTGTGCATTATCAAAGACAGTGTCAGCTTTCTCCTGCCCCATATTTGCTATGTCTCAGTCCTGACCAGAAAAACACTAGTTCATGAGAAAATACTTGTACTTCTTTGCAGGTAGGTTGCATTTGTCTTGGGCTTCCAGTAAAGACACTAACAAGATCTTGTTTACACAAAGCTAGTTTCAGGACCAACACATGCCTCAGCTTTGCTTCTTTCACAGTGATGTTTTCCTCAATAATTTGAAAAAAATGGGAGGAAATTAGAAAAATGTGCCTGAATTGGATGACTACCATTTCTGTTACTGAGAATTTTTTATACTTCAATAGCTCAAAATAATTTCGGTTTTTTAGACTTGGAAGATAATTCCTTCCATCCTTAAGATAAAATTACAGTTACTCCAGCACCTCTATTCATATTTGTACTTAACTACTAGCTCTGGTTACTTACCCACTCTGTTTGCTCCTGACAACATAAAGGAAAAAGAAGAGACAACACAGTAATTATTACAAATAATTCATCTGGAATGGCAACTGGATAAAAACACAGCAAGATGATTGCATTTACTTTTGAATGAAATGCATGAACTTGCATCTAACTTCCAAGCCTCAGCTGCACAAAAAGGGAGCCGAAACTGCCATTTAACAGACAGAGTGCTCTCTGCAAACAGTGCCTCCAATTCTGAATGCTAAAAATAGCCCCTATGACTACCAAAGTAGAGACACCAAATGCTGAAAAAAGTATATTTGATCCAGTACGGGCATGATAGGTAAAGAGGACACATTTTACACAATATCCTTGTTGCCTTTGCCAGATAATTCAGATGCAGCAATACCTAACACCTCTACACTAAAAGGACATGTTAAACATTACATAAAGTTTTAAGACAGATGGAAAATGAAGAGACAAAAATAGAGTTCCCAGGTAAGAAGAAACGGGAAACCACTAAATCAGGGCAACAGATTTGAAGTCAGATAGGTTGCAGTAACACATAAAGTGAGTGAGTTCATCCTGACACGAGCTTTTTCAGTATCTTCCTTTTGTAAACTGTGTAAAATACATACAGCATACACTGTCTGCTGAATTATTAGGAAGTACGACTTTCTAGTCACATTAGAAGACCCTGTGCTTTGTTTTCTTACATGTTCGTTACAGAGGAAAGCCTGCTCCATCACCCTTGGTCTTCCAGGAGCAGTCCACATTATGAAAGTTTAAGAATCATACACTACTGCTGTTTAGACACCCAAGAGCTAGCAGTTTATACAAACTATCTTACATATTCCTCAATTTCTTTTCTTCAACATAAGCAAAAACTGAAGATTGACTGCTATGAGCTAAATTTCACTGGCACTGCATTTCTTAGTAGCCACCTTTACGAGTCCTGCTGTGACCTCTACTGCCCATGTAACTGTCTGTAAGATTGCTACCACAAGAGCCACAATTAGGCCTAATTGGAAAGAGGTTTGCTGTGGATGTGTGGGAGAGAAAAGGAGGGAAGAGTCATTCCTGCCAAGCCATTAGTTTCAAAAGCTTGCTGGAATGAAAGGAATGTGTAGAATTTCAGTTTCAACAGCAGAAACTAAACCAAAAAGGAGAGGAAGAAAATTTTCTGCAACACAAACCAGAAAAATTAACAGACAAAGACGAGTTCAGAAAAGTTACATGACCCGACTAACACTTCAACCTGAGTAAAGCACTGCTAGGGCACACAAGGAAAAAAAAAAAAATAATAAGAAACAAACCTTTCTTCACTGCTCTTCGAGGTTTGCCCTCATTTGCAACAGCTGATGGTCTTGAAGTTTCTTCTCCTGTCTCTCTCCCGCTGGATTGTTCACTTGCTGTGGAGTCAGCATCTGATGGCGAAACTCTGCCACAAGCATTCAAAACCAAAGTAACATGTAATGTAAGTTTGTGAAGGGGAACAGTTCTCATGCAAAGAATCCTGTGCTACAGTATCTTGTGAAGACTGCTAATATTTTCCTATTTATAAGTAAATTTATAATAAATTATCATAGTCAGATATTCATTGCCATGATGTCACTGTGTGAAAACTGACTGCAACAGGACTCACATTATTAAGTAATCTTTCCTTTAAAATATACTTCAAGAAAACACTCTGCATTCATAAGCAGCAGTTTACTTTTCAGACAGAAAGGAATTATATTAGAAATAAGAAACATGTACAGGTAATTAGTCTAATATTCAGACTTGCTAACTTGGTGTTCTCTTCCTAACGCTACAAGTCCATGTGCATATTTTCCTGACTAGTTAAACACAGGGCCATTCAGAAATGCAACTTTACGTATTTATCCCACAAAGTCATGATATTCTTAGAAATATGTTACGTACAAATTACAATCTCAGTGTTCACAATTTTTGCAGATGATTAAAGAAAAATATAAAGAAATACTGTAATTTTCCCCAACAGAATATTTCAGGTGTAAAATTATTCCGTTAGTATAAAAATAGCAAAAATATAGGGCACACACCACTGCCCAGCTGACACCACAGCATGTCCTTTCATAATGGGATCAGCCTTTGTCATAGTATCTCTAGTGACCATTTTGTCCTGTGAATACTCATATTCTGTTCCTGCAGGGAATTAATCCCTGAAAGTGTGCACTAGTCTGTGCATTAACCTTGTTAAGCGCGAGATCTTCTCGGGCTAGATAGATATCTGAACTAGCTACTAAGGCTCTTGGCTAAATATCAACCTGCCTAGAGCACACAGACTAAGATAACTATACCCAGACAGACAAGTTCCTTAAAAGTTAAACCTACTCCCTGCAGCAGGCAATGCTCCGAATTCAACTCCCCTTTTTCTCCTCCCTGAACAATGAAATGTCTTTCCTTTTTTTCCTGCAGGACTGTAATACTAATAAGTCACATCCCAACAGAAAAAAAATAATATATATATATTAGCAGGGAAAAAAGGAGAAACAGACCTCACAGATCCGCACAACTGCATCTTTTCCTCTTTTCTAATGTGGAGAGTGTGGGCAGAGCTATTGTCTCCATCACCTTTGTTTTAGTTCAGCACAGTATAAGGCTGGCATTCTGTTTACAGATTTGCGACTGACTTTCTGTTTCACCACACTGTGCCTTGTTTTCTTTCATACTCTTTCCTCAGTCTATCTAAATTATCATTAAGTAAATTATAGGAACATAAATAATTCTGAGTCAACATAACTCATTCTTTATAAATGCTGAGGAATATGCAGTTGTATCCTCTCAAGCCAAAACAACAGGTCGAGCTCTTAGCTGGAGTCTAGAGATGCCATTCTTTCTGAACTCCGTACTCTTGTTTACCGTTTTTTACCGATACAGAACATGTACTCGTATCACCACTATATTTCCTGGCATGCAACATACAGGCCTGAATTGCATTGTGATGACCTGAGTTCTGTATTCCTCACAGAACAGAAAACAGCTAAAACCAACTTAGACACTATGCTAGCATGTCATATTTCAACTTCTGCCTCAGGGAACAAATGTTTTAAATCTCAAGCTGACATGGGCATGTCAGCATGTTAGGGAGACGATGGTAACATCTCCATAATTAAGCCTAAAGGGAGATTTGCTCTTAAGAGAGGATGAGGCAGAGGAGGCAAATTCTCTTTTGAAAACATTTTGAAGTGTTTGAATTTAGATGCTATTAAAAAAAGAAATATCATTGTTCCAAATTTGATCAATGATTTAATATTGTCTTCAGGGGAAGCACTGAAATGCTGGCTTCTGAAAATTTTTCCTCCTTCATTTTCTGAATTATTCTACATGAAATATAGTAACAGCCTCAAGTTTAAATTTCTTTCTTATACTTAGGTGCATATGAACATAGATACCTTCTCCTCCCTCTAAGCATTATCTCTGTCTTAGGCCACTTTTGAACTTTTCAAAAGAAACACCTGTCCTTCTGATTTATATTAATTTAAGCTACACCAAAACAAGTCAGCTAATTTTTCTTTCATTATTTTCCATTGTTGCCCACCTTCCACTGTGCTACCGGTAGTCCATTACTTGCAAGACCTATAGGGACTTACGAAGACAGGCTCAGCATATGGGAAGGTGGAAACTGAGCTGTACGAGGCCCACGTGGGGAAGATGAAGCAAGGATCTTAAGTCAACTGGGGCTTTAGAGGAAGCACAGAAGGTTCAGCACTATGTCACAGAGACCTGCAGCTCAGGAAGAACCATTGTTAGTTTCTTTCTAAGCTTATTCAACTTCGCCCTTGCTTTTGTTTTTATTTTTTTTTTTTTCTCCCATCATGCCTTAACACATACCTAAAAGCACAGGGGATGCAGAGCTGGAGACAAAGGAATGCAAAAATATGAGAGGGAGGGTTAAGAAGAATTACTAGAAAATGGAGCAGAGAGGAGCTGTTTGTGACTCATCATAGCACTTCTCTCCTCAGAGCTCCATTCTTTCCCACCTATTACCTTCTCATTTATCCCCCCCTTTTTTTAAATGCACAGATTATTCTTTACTGCATAGCTCTGTTACACAATCTAGCCTAAAAACATAATCCCTTCTGGTAAGACACATTCACATAATTTGATTCTTGGAAAAGGTTAGGAAATTACTGTTGAAGGTTGACAGGTGCTTCTCCAATTGCACAGCTGTAAATTATCACTCCTTTTCCTGACTGAAACTGGTTTGCTAAGAAAACAACCAGGTAACCACAAGAAAAAGCACTCTCACATCTTCCATGAATTTTGTAGATGCTGCTTATTTCTGGAAATTCCAACTTATCATATATATATTGATCACTATTAATATTACTGAAACACACACTTACTGCTATTTGTCAATAGTTTTCATTTCTTTTTAACCACCCGTTGCCTTAATAGCTAGAGGTCACTAGAAAGAGAATGCATCGGAAAATAGACACTGGGTGTTTCTACTAAACAAGTAATGACCTGACTCCAGCCAACCTAGCCGTGTCTTAAATACCCCTCTTAACTGGGCACATTGCCTTTAAGATAAAAATGGACACTAAATTCTCACAATCTTGTACTAAAGAGTAGCGAGGCATAACTCTTGATGTCTTACTAGAAAATGCAAGTCCCAGAGCTCTGGAACAGTTCTGTCCACTGAAATTACCCTATAAATTGCCAGACATTAATAAACTGTCATCTACAACAGTTCAGTTTTCCTCTGTGAACTGACCTCCCTCTGTGTCGAACAGTCTTTGAAGGCTTTGAGGAGGTCTTGGATTTGGGGCTGGGCACATCTCCATTTTCAGATGGGGTAGTATCCTTAATAGGTCCTGGTAAAGGAGCTGGCTCATGGATAATCAGAACATCATCTTTATTGTGCTGGCCCAGATGCTGCTTAGCAAAATCAAAGCCTTTCACACTGGGTGCTTGTAGCTGTGAGAGAAGAACAAAGACAAAAAACCAAGAACCATGAGTGACAATGAGTACAAAGGCTTTGGTTAAGATCTGCAAACAATGGCCTCTAGGAGGATGGTCAGGCTACCCTAGTCTCAGGAATGAACACAAGAGAGCTGCAGGGAAAAGAAAAATAAAGACTCCACAATTCTGCCATCTTACTTCAGTATATGATACACAGTTTAAAACTCCAAATCAGCAAATGTAGTTAAAAAGTAGCCTTCTGTTGCCACTACATCTTTTTCCAGCTATTTCTTCAGATTCAATAATTGTGTAAGGAGCTTTTTGTGTACTTGCAGATGCAAGGCGACAGACAGCTGTGTACTGACTGAAATGGTTACCACTGCCAGGTCATCTTTCCATTTCTTTCAGTCAAAATGAACGAAGTGAGTTTAAATAATTTGATAATGTCAATGCTGATCTTCCTCATTTTGAGCTCCTCCAAATCTACAGGAGTCTCGGAGTGCGTGTACAAACACTTAGTTCATCTGATGAAAGACAAACATTCTGCAGATCTGAGTTATACAGCATCCCGGCAATGACTTTTCAACCAGCGTGGATTCCTCTAGAAAAGAACTGAAAACCTAGCTCCTAGGAATTTCATACTGAATAGACAGAAAAATATATAAAAGGCTTTGGAGGTTAGAGAAATTAGATACTTATCCTTGAGATCTTATTAAGGGATTATGGATTCAACGAGCATATTGCTTGGGAAAGACACTGAACTGGGCCTCTCATTTTCATAACTGTACTTATAAAAGAGCTAATCTCACCTTGTCAATGACTTGATTCAGACTTAATTTAATCAAGCCTCCAAGTTTCAAGCTGTCTTGTTGATTTTTTTTTAATTTGGAGTAATTAGCAATTCTGAAGAACTAATTAAGAGAAAGTTTTTTTTCAAGCCCCACTCAATTTTATGTAGCTTGGAAGTTGAAAGTAGAAAGAAATGTTGACAACTCCAGTTTTCACAGTGCATGCACACATCCCCACTGCAAAGCACATGCACAAAACCCTCTGTGTGCTCCTAGAGCTGATTTCCTGCAAAGTGAAGCATGTGTTGGAGTGCGTTTATGGGTGTGTCAGGTTCCAGATGTTTAAATGAACCCCCTTTCATAAAGATTGGCATGCCAACATAGCTAACTCCAAACAGACTCGTCTGATATCATGCCAAAGATAAGCTTGCCTAAGGAATATTCTGAAACAATCTCTTCAAAATATTTTCTCAGTAAGCAAACATTTTCCAAATGGTTCTTAGAAAGGATGTTGGAGTAAAGCAAACTGCCTACTTAGACCAGTAGATGGCAATAAAAGCTCTCCTGTAAAATCCAATAACTATCTGAATGGTTGAGGTTTTGGAGTTAATTTCTCACAAAATGAGTAAGCTTATTATTTGAACAGTTCTGGATGTCTTCCACTATACTCCATTTTTCTTGGGCTTTACAACAGTCCTTTCGATTCAGCATTATGGGTGATTCAGTTATTGAATTTATGTAAATGACTGCAGCCACTGATTCAAAAATGCACTGTTGAGCTAGGCCAGGTCAAAGTTTAACTGTTTTTCCATTTTCTGAGTCATAGCCACTGAGTGAACCCTTCCTGAAACTTTCCCCTCTTCAGAGTTGAAACATTGTCTTCATGGTCTTGCTTGCTTAAAAAAAAAATAAATTCCAAAACCCCATGCTTTGCCCCCGCACCTCCTCACCCACCCTGGAAAATACTTCTAGGGAGGAACTTCTCACTTCCACTGTCAGAATTATCGTGCCAGCTTGCAGCACTTTGATTGCTGAAACTCCTCTTAGTTACACTACCTCCACTTCTGATCTGTTTGACATTATGTCTGTTCGCTTTGAAGATATTCCTGCGTGTGACATGCTTCCTTTGAACCCCTTTAGTGGTTTCCCTTCTTCCAACTCTTTTGTACTCCACCCTCATGCCTGCACACAGCCTTGCTGCTGATCCCTGATAATCACTTCCTCTACTTCACTACATTCCCCTCCCCTGCCCTTCGCTCAAAAGATGATGCCAGTCTTCACCATGGGGTACAACTATTTCACAAAAAAATTTGGTGGTGCTCTACCCTTTCATGAGCACCCTTGACTTGACCTGCAAAGTTACTACTCATCTTTGAATAGTGTGATGGGTGGGGTGGCCAGGGACAACTGAAGAGACAAACATTTCAGTAATGGAATTACTAGTGTGGTTTTATTAAGATTGCTGCATGTCTGAAGCACGCATTTCAACATACCTTAGAGTTAACTCTAGCATACTGGGGTTTGCAAACCCTCTGGGGAATAAAGCAACATGCAACAATATAATTTTATCATCTTTTAACTTTGAATACTCTTATTCCTAGCTGCAGTCTAACATAACCTTTCATCTAAGCGCAGTTACGGAAACATAGATTTATGTGTACACGTACGTACACCACAGCATATGTATGCACAAATGTTTATCCACAGACAGACCACACAGAAGCTGAATTAAAAGACTGTTAGCATTGCGAAGACAAGCACTCACACTATAAGAAATGGCACAGATTGTCTGAACAATCGCAATTGGATCCTCTCATGCATAAGCACTGCAACAGAGCCTTGAGTTACAGAATCATAAATTCATTTCTTCCATAGGAATCATTTTGCTTTCTCCTACCCTGCTGGATCCCTGGCATAGGCCGGGCCTTCTGCTATTAGTCAAAGTTGGGTAGAATATAAGAATGTAAAACCAATTTGTAGAATCATGATACCCATCTAATTTCACACAGAAGTTGGCAAACACGTAGTAAAAAGGAGGGGATTTAAGAAGAGAAAGAATGTATTCTTCTATGCACATCTGCACCTTGGGTGGCTGAGATTTTGACAACAGATTTCATGGACATTTGCTGGCAACAAGGGACTGGCAAGTCTCACGTTTATCACCATTCCAGGCCTCAGGAAGCGCTCAGAGCAGGACCTGTGCTCTATCTTCCTAAAGTCACAGCCAGGTAAACTCCTTATCTGGTCTTATTCTTCCTTGCCATGTAGAACCAGTCCTAACATCTCTAGATATCTCCTGTTAAAAAAGCTTAAGTTGGCACTACCAGCTCCAGACAATGTATGAACAGCACGAAAGACTGCATGCATATGTGTATATGCGTGTGTCCCTATGAATGAGAAAACACGAATGATACAAAAATATAATGTGAAAATACATATATGTAAAACATGATACCTGACTGAATGTGAAAAGATGATCCTCAAATAAAAAAGGATAAAAACTTATTAAAACTAATACCCATAATATGATTAACACAGCAGAAATAATGCCAACAGAAAACCACTTAATTTTCTTAAAAAAAATAATAAAATCTACACTTCTGATACCTCACCCCTTAGACCATGGCAACATTGTGACTGAGAACTGATACTAACCAAAATCTACGTTTCAAATGCCAAGTGTCCAAAGGACATTAAAACACAACTCTGCTTTCTGCAAGACTAGATGGTCAGATCACTGAGACTCCGTGGAACAAACAAACAGTGTTGTTCCAGATTGAAGAGGTTTCCTACATTTTCTTAGTAGCATGCTACCTGCCACATTGTCCTTCCTTTTCTATATATCACATTATATAATAGGGTAACAGATGGAATGGCCTCTGCTCATCTTGGGTCAGGTAGTCAGAATACCACGTGTGGATCAGTCATCTACTACCCATAAATCAACCACCAGCAAGGAAAGAGTACAATCCCTTTTTAAGAGCACACGTGCTGATACTGCTGCCTATTCTGGTGCTGAAACTGAGCCTCTTTTTATAAGCCTCACGTGACTTTAACTAAGAGTGCACACAACCAGTACTAACAAAGATTTCCTGTTTTAAATGTAAGTAGTTAGAAAAGGTTTTCATTTGTCATCTTTATACGTTTGTGAAAGGGAAAAGGTAAACAACTCTGAAGCTTACCACCAAAACCAGACTGCCTGAACTAATCCATTCTTAAAGCATTATATTATTATAAGAATGCAGAGCCTGATAAAATCTAAGGGGAAGATGATTTCAAATTGGTAAGTCAAGACAGTGCTTTAATTCTGTTGTTATGTACTAAAAAAAAAAAAAATTGAAGCTCAATTCACAGAAAAATCATAATTTCTGCAGAAGTCTACAAAGTCTGTGCACCTTGTTCAAGACTTATTCCATGAAAGCAGCAAACAGTTTTAATACTGTTCCAGTCACAGAAATATTACATGGTTGATGATATATTGTTTTGCTAGATGCAGACACACACCAGGAATGTCAACGATCTGTTTTCTCAAGAAAGCAAATACCGCACACACAGGCCAGCGAATAATGCGAGCAGAAAAGAAGAAACACTTACTCAGTATTCTTCCTGTAGTTCCTAAATGCTGCATTTGAATTCGGACATAATACGATGAATAACCTAACAAGACAATTTTTTATTGATTTTATACCACAGTATTGCCTTGTTCCTTGTAGAGATAGACGCATTCAGCAGAGGCTGTTAAAATACATTTCCAGGGAAACAAAGGAGCTAAGCATGATTTCAAAAATAATATTTTAGCGTTGGTACATAATCTATAAACAGGACAGGAATCCCTGTAAAGAAGTCCAACTGACTTATGACCTTACTAACATGCTAGCATATGGAATGTTAGAAAAATGACGGGATAAAGAAACTTCACAGAAAAAATGTTTTCAAGTCTACTACTTTAAAAGCAGCAAGGCAATGAGAATCAGTGTTCTAAACATTAATGTGGGCTGAAGATGTAAATAAGCCTGATATAGGGTTGCTTAAAAATACCAAGCATCGCAAATTTCCTTCCACAATCTGAGATCCATACCACCAAACCCTTCTCCATATTCCTGGGGCACCACAGCGTAGGACAGTGTGAATTCACTGCATTACTCTCATGATGCACCAGTAAGGACAATTGTTTGGAGATGCTAGTGTGCTTTCTAGGGTCTTCTTAATGTTAACTCATTTTTTTCACCATGCATATACTATCCCATCCAAGATGTCACCTACTTCTTCCTCCCACAGGGATCATGAATCCGTATTGTTTGCAGTGACTCTTCCACTAGATATTTAAAACGTCTACCAATCTACCAATAAATAATAATTTAGAAGTACTGAGGCATGTTCACCTTTCTGTCTCATTTTCCTATTCAGCTCATTCTTCTTATATCATTCCTTATGCACATAAGTATACTCTCTGTATTTTTGTTTACATTGCTCTCCTTCAGCATAAGACGCTTTGGGATCATGGCCAGGGACTGGCTGTAAAGTACACACACAAAAATCATACATGCGATTCAGTAACAACAGTGCATATCTGAGTTAAGACGAAACCTTTGTTGATGAAAAAAGCATATTAGAAGATCACACAGAAGCAACATTCCTATAAAATGGAATATGATTCAGCCAACTTGTACCATAAGCACAAACTCTTTCCTGGCCCACTTGAAAAAAAAATAAATACTAAGCGCCACTGAGAAACGTGCAGAGGGACCCTTCAGTGCTGCTGGTTTAGCAAACACTTTTAAGCATCAAAACAAAAAAAGGTCTCTAGTCTGACTTCAATACTTTCACTTGATAACTATATATGTATGTAAAAACATGTGTACGTGCAATGGCAGTTGACTATTTTGCCTCTTAGGTGGGATGCCATCACCACTCCATTGCAGTGGTGTTACAGCCTGTACCCTCTATGGCAAGCCCCATCTCAAAAAGAAGCAGGATTTTGAGATCCGAGGGACAAAAAAGGGGTTGCATGTACAAAACGCTGACCATTTTCTCATCTCAGACCAAGCACCTCTTCATACAAATTACGTCTCACATTTGTCATCACAACAGCACTTCTGTCAACTATCACCATTACTGGGAATAGGTAAAGCAGTTGAACAAATATGTCCTTGTGGAGGAGAAACATGCTTATAGTTGCATGGGTTTCTACCCATCAAGTTGGGGAAAAGTAGTGTACAGTATAGTCAGCGCTGGCACGGAAAACCAGAACATGCTAGTGTACATCCTCTGGTCCTCCTTCCCTCCTCTGAAAAGTCAAAACTGGTTTACTGCTCACCACCATACAAATAGTAAGTAAAGCAGGAATCCCACAAAAAATACCACCTCAGGAATTTTGCTCCTGGAGCAGGATTAAAAACAAATAAAGAACTTACAAAACTTTATAAAGCCTGAAATTCTCAAGACACCTGTTCTGAAATATTTTCTTAAGACAGATTCTTCTCATGGATTTTCATCATCCCTCTTCTTCTCCTTTGTGCATTTCTTCCTGCCACACTAACATTACTGTGACAGCTCAGTAAATTTCACAAAATACAAGAGGGATCATGTTGTTGAAAGCCCGTAACTCTGAGTACATCTATGCCCACAGGCTGCTGGGATAACTGCCGTAACAGGCAGAATTTAGTGTCTGAATCACACACAGTTTTAGCCTTCCTTCTCAGACAGAAGTGCCGCAGGGTAGATACTATCTTAATCACTGTTTGGTGAGGTTCCTTTGCACATTGGTTAGATTAAAATGTTGGGAGTAAGTTAGAAAAAGATGGCCAACTTTATAGGATAGACAGATCACTGCTGTGTCTAAGCTAAACCAGTCTTTTGTCTGTAAGTTGTGTCAAACATTTACTCCTCCACAAGGCCATGTACATCCACTCCAACATCAACTCCAACATCAACTGCAATCTCTAAGAGAGGTAGTACAACACATCAAAAAAAATTAAGGAAACTTTCCTCAACTCATGAAGCACATGGCACATACACAACACAGTCCAGAAACACTTCCTCTCCTCAAATAATGAGAAAAGTGCTAACAGACTTTTAAGATAGAGCATATGTCAGCAATTTTCATTTATTTTTGTGCTGGTATTTTGTCGGGCTCAGTGACTCAAACACGTTTATATATCTAAAAAGGGTTTAAAGAAAGAAACCGCATTCACATATACTGCAGAAATAATCTGCTTGCTGAAATGGAGATACAAATGAGTTTCATCATTAAAACCTTAGGCAACAATCATTTGATGCTGGCCCACTTCCTTGTTCCCAAAATAGCTAAATTCTACAGTAAACTCTGTATCATCTTTTGTTAGTAAAGACAGAATTTATTTCCCCACTATTAATCCAGTTTCAGTGGCCTGTTATGTTTAGGATGGTATGAAGTTTATCCGCATTTTGAAAATAGATTCTTTTTCTTTTTGTTTAACTCCTTTTCAAAAGCAGCAACTATATAAACGTCACTCTACAAATCCATGGGTCACCTGCATTTTGAATAGCATACGCAGTTCTAGTATCCCTCTCTCAAAAAGGATGGAAAAGAATTAGAAAATATTCCAGCATTTTCAAAGGCCAGTGCAAAAGAACGGATATGAAAACTGGGACTCCTCTGTCTGGAAAAAGAGATGACAAAGCCAGGAACATGGCAGAGATCTGTAAAATCAGGACCAGCAAGGAACAAGTGCCTAGGAGTCAGCTGTTCACTGACCCTTCCAATGTAAGGAGACTAGAGGGCATCACAGACAACAAGGAGGTGGCAGAATAAAAGCAAGATGAAACATGTTGACGTGGTTCTTCATATAACATGCTGTGGAAATCCCTGTTGGCAGCTCAGATGGGTTTACAAGGACCAGATAAGGTAATGGAAGAGAAATCTGTTGAGTGTTGCTAAATATCACCATTTTTAGAGAAAGTCTCTCAGACACAAGTAACTGGAGGCTGAAAAGTTACTCAAGGCAAAGCATCACATATACTTGCTCTGTTCTTATCTCCTTCTATAGGTTTTTGTTTTTGGCACTTGGGCTAGCTGGCCTTTTAGTCTGACCTAAGGTCAGCTACTCAAATGTTTGCAAAAAAGCAAATGGAAACATTTTATTTTTTGTATCTATTAGTATAAGCAGTATGGTTTTTTATGTCTACAATTTGTCAATAGTTAATCCTCACTACAGAAGAAGAGTTCCCACAAAAGAACTCTGATAGAGGAATTGTCATCAGAGAAATTTATTGTTGAGAAGTAATTAAGATGTTGAATATTCTGTTCCTTGTTAGAATCCAGCTATTGATTCTGAAGCAGCAGAACCAGTATGTCAATTCTAAAAAGACAACATTTTGAATAGTTATTTAAGGTTGCTATTAGAAATGAATGATATTTGTTATGCAAACAGTAGGCACAGACAGGAATATCTTGCAGAAACTCATGTCAGTTTTCAAGTAGGTTTTGTAAGATTGGTGTCAGCTGCCTTTCTCAACATGAGTCTCTTTTGACTGGAATTATTCTGCAATGCAGAGCTGTTGCCTCAACATTACACAGATGAACAAAAGCATTACAGGATGTCAAAACATCACAAGAATTCTTTATTTCAGGAGCAGAAGCCTAGTATTTAGCCTCCATCAGGGCTGGCCTCTTTGATCCTTGTAACATCCAAGAGGTAGTCTACTCAATACACAACAATAAGCAAAACTCTCAATTCAGAGGCATAAAGCTACACCTGACACATGAAATTCAGATATCAGACATCCCTGTTTGGGGGAAAAATAAAAATCCACACAAGCCTCTCTCAGACATCTTGCAGAACGCATGACTCATTACCTGTAACTGTGAGCGACACAGAGGTCTGGCTGGCTGTCAGAAGCAGCACAGATTAGAGCAGACACGCAAGGGCGGGTAACGGTCCCCAGGTGATTACACATTATCTGAGGTTTTGCTGGCACACGATGCAAACTGGCAGCACTCCAGCTCTGGCGCTATCCGTGCTACCGCTCATGGAAAGGTGGGATACCATATGCTTTGACCTAGGCTTTGTGGAGACTGAACCTCTCCACCTCTCCCACACCTGAACACACAGAAAGGACACTGACCCAGAGATGTTCAGCCTTTAAGTACCATAGTGACACGCAGAGGGCCCCAGAGATGAGTGACTCCTGTCTGGAGAAGCAGCCTTTTTCACCCTAGGGTTTTACAATGTGCCCTTGGAAAAACTAGGAACTGAGCAAGCCACTCCAAGTTAGCTCTGCAAACACAACGACTTCAGCATGCCCAGCATTTACAAGAGAACATCCAAGACCTTCTAAATAAACCATCAATGAGCTTTGTCCACAGGTGTGAGATTCTTGTCATTAGGGCAGGGAGCCTTTCCCTGAATAAATGTCTAGAGCTGAAACTACCTCTGAAAAGTACAAGCAAGGGATTTGACTCTCTTTCTCCAAACACTTGTACACAGCAGAGAAAGTGAAATCCCCAGCGAACAAGGTTCCATTTAAATGTTTGGATGTCCATAAAGAAAGAAATAATATTGCCAACTCTGTTTCCATTATAGATAATATACAGAATGTTTGGGGTTTTTTTTGCTCTCTAGGGAAGAGGAAAGGGGTTGACAGTGTTTTTGCACAAAAACGTCAGTAGTCTAGTACAGAGCAGAATGATGGTTTGAGCATTAAAGACATTTAACCATTTTTCCATGAAAAAGAGAAATAACCCATGGCAAAAATTCAATTGCCCACAAAAGGCACAGCTCGGGTTGGAACAATGTTATGGTAGACATAGGCAACAGCAAGAGAAAGAATCTTGTAATTTAAAAGTGCCACTTACGCATCTTTTTACTTCCAAAGGCAAAGACAACTTTATCCAGTGCAACAACCCAGATGACATCAAGGTGAATTTCCAGTAGGATGCTACAGCTTACAGAACAAGTCATGAATACTTGATGTGCCCTTTAAATATCTTAGTTCCATCTCTTGAAAAGAATTATCCTTGCACAGACCAATGAACCTTGCATAAAAGTTCACTGCTCTGACCTGCTTCCTTAGCTCCCAGTTTAAAAAGGGTTCACATAACTTTGATCTAAGCATGTTTTCTCCACCTAACCTCCATAATGAAAAAGGTAACTTCATATTTTTTCAGGTAATGTTAATTGTGCTTTGAGGCAGAGGGATGGATTAGCTAATCAGCCTCTGCAAGATCCTTTTTTTATTTAAATTATTTTACATTTAAACCTGGTTTTGCTAGCATTGGTTCCCACCAACCATTTCTTTCCTATGTATTTATGCTTATATTCACTGAAGTAGCAGAATTCTGAGACTATACCAGAAGTAAAACATCCCTTAGTATTGTTTGAATTCAGGCTCTCTATATATCCTTTGCAGAAGGTAACATTATGAGCCTTTTGAAGAAGGATCCTTATGCCACCCAGTCTGTAAGTCACTGAACCTGTGATGAAGCTAGAAGGCCAGATGGAGAGAACAGAAACTGGAGAGTGGCATGGTACACCCAATCTGCAGAACAGGCCTTCGCTGAATAGAGCCTACCCTGCCCATGTCATCACCTTACATTATATTTGCTATTATCTTTATTATCTTTGATAGCAAGAATCCCTTAAGAGTGGGGATAAGCAGCAAATCTGGACTCAAGCCCAGCTTCAGGGCTGCTATGGCACATAAATACAGATGCAACCTTGGGTACTTCTATGAGTTTGTCACTGCAGGATCTGAATATTTTTCAACACAGCTCTGCCTGCTGAAGTGGGAAATACACTATTATTGACAGTCAGAAGTGAAGAACTGTGACCCAAATATTCTAAAAGGGTGTTCACAGAGTGGATAAGGGACCAAAGCAGGTGAGCTGTGCTGGCATGACAGACTGGCCGGTATGACCGAATTGCTGCGTAATGCAACTACCTGGTGATGGCTACTTCACTGAGGTGTACCAGGGCAGCCATATCCTCGGGGCACACCCAAAAGGCACGTAGGGTCTTATTACCATTAGAAAATACCACTGGTTTGCTACACCAGAACATAGACTGTGAGGGTCTGCAGCTTATGACTTACTTGTAATGGTGGCCATAGGAATACAGAAATCATACCCACTCTGTAAAAGTAAACTTCTACACACAGAAGATTAAAATTGAAACTCAATATTGTTTGAGTGTATAGCAAAATATTTCAGGAAAAAGCAGGAGTTTAAAACCAGAATTAAGTGATTAAGTGAAAGGAATGAAGAAAGAAAAGATGGTACTAGAATGACACATGGGGATTTAGGATCAAGGAAAATTTGTAGCGTCTTTAAAGCATCTCTCTGAAAATAACGCAAATTTGTAAAACAGACTAAACCGAGAATAAAAAGCTCCTGCAAAACTTGTCTTTCTTATGTAATCTGCATTACTGTACATTTACAGAAGTCCTTTCTCTTGATTTTTTCAAGGAACAAGCCTTTTAGTGGCAAAATCTCCTCAGCAGCGTGAAGCAAACAGGTTTTCCCCTCAACCTACTCACAACCTTGTTCCAGGCTTTTAAGTCACAGGTGACATAATTTGCTATCAGCTGCTACTGTGAATTGTAACAGATTTTTATGCTGCCCACTGATCTGCTATGTTAAAACGACTAACTAAACATACTGAAAAAATGACTGGTGGTACCTCTGGAGACCCACCAGTGCAGTACGATATCCTATTTCATCTGAGCAAGAAAAGGGTGTCTCAGTTTCTTACCTTCCAACCAACACACATCTTCAAGCGCAAAACATGCTGTTGACTTACTACATGGTTGAAAAGTATTGTCTTCTATTGCCAGTATGGATATGCCATGCATACATTAATTAAATACTTTGATATTTACACATTCCATTTCTATATTTATATTAAAAAATATCCTTCCATTTACAGATGCAGTGCAGGCATTCACTTTCCTTTGGTACCAAAGTCAAGCTCTGTAAAGAGTAAATGGAAACACTTACAGGTGGTGGGAGGAAGGGGAGCCTCAGTCAATTTTTCAATTGAGTTTATTTACAGACCTAAAATCCCTGACCACTCCTTTGATAATTTATTTGCATTTACTGTAATAAAAAGTATAACAAACTATAAATAATTTTAAAGGGCAGGACCAGACCAAACGTCCCTAACCATTTGTACACTGTTGTGACTGTCTGGGGGTTCTTCAATGCTTGTTAAGTATGCCCTATTATGATCTGGAATTTCAATGCACTTTTTGAAGGCATGAAGAAATCCCAAAGACACCCTGCTACTAAGGAAGCCAAAGTACTACTTTTGTCCTGGATCTTCGGCGAAGGAGGAAAACGGCTTTCAAAGTAGATTCTGCCAGTTGTTTGATGTGCTAAGTGATAAAAATTTAAGACACTTTTTATTGCTTTCCCTCATTTAGTATTAAAGTATGAGCCATCCACTGGCACAAGGATTGGACTAGATGTCCTTGCTGGTTCTTTCTGGTTTGCTTACAGTGACTTCCCTAATGAAGGCAAAGTGACAGGCTCCCTAGGCGAACTGAAATGAGACTTGCATACAAACAAGTTCAAGCTTTCTGACTCATGAATGATTAAGATGAAGAATACTGTGGAAGCAGTGGAGAATAACAACTGAGGCATTTTCCCAAAAGAAAGTAAAACTACGAAGGATGTTTCTGGCCTTACAGCCAAGCCAACCCAACCCAACCCAACCGCTTAATTACAAAAAGCTTGCGACAGCAGACAGGTACCAAAAATGTAGGTGATGAAATAGTGTACCAAGGGTAATGATCTCCTCTCGCCTTTTTTGTATGACCCTTCTCAAATTAGCTGAAACTACTGTGGGGAACTGCTTCAATCAAAATCTGTGTTAAATATTGCCACAGCACAGGTGAAAAAAGGTACCGGGGCGTGAAGTTCATCAAAGGGTACCACTTGTTGCCGACCTTGATTCTGACACTCAAGCTGCAGTGGCAAGACAAGTGAAAGTTACTATTGATTTGTTCTGACTGCTTTGGAAGTACAACTCCTTTCTGCTTCTCTCATCTTTCACATCATTAATTATCTTGAAAGAGAGCACGGTGTACAGACAAGGCTTGTTATGGAGAAAACTGCAGGACTGAACATAAGGTGACAGTACAAGAATATGACTACAATGTACCACAGGATTAGCACAGACAGATTATTTTGCCTTTAATAATGTCTCTTAAGGTATAGTCAGTAATAAGCACCCCTGGCACACAGACCAGTTCTCTTCAGTTGTAAAAAGGAAAAGTAGGATTTGTAACCCTTTACTCACTTTTCCACTCTTTTTAATTAATAAATTCTTTGTGAAAAACCTGGACCACATATTTTTTAATTTACAGTCTTTTCAGGAAAAAGACAGGCTACTGAATTTCTCACCATCTTAACCCAGTCCGCCAATAGTCCAGCCAACATGCTCACTCATGCAGTCTCATGTAGATCCACGAATTAAAGTTCTAGTCCTGCAAGACTTTCACAACGGTGACACAAAACCCCAGCAGAACGTGAAGCAGCAAGGATAGGCTCTAGCAAATTCTAGGTCCAGCATAAGGTATAACGGATGGTGTGGTTTAGCTGTCAAATGAGTTTAGCAGAAGCTCTCCCAAGAAAAATTCAGCCCTCTGCAGAAAACAAGGTCAGTGATTCAACACATTTCCTCTTATTCAGTCCTAGCTGAAGCCTTCAAATGAAATGACAAACAAAGGTTCCTTTCGGCTTCACTGCCCCCATTTCAGAAGCACATATCTAATGCAGTATCATATACCTAGAAGAATAAACAAAACACTATGGGATTCTTGACTTCATCTACCATTTGACTTTTTTTTTTTTTTTTTTTAAACTGGAAGGCTCTGAAACTGTTTCCCCATGCTGTTTAAGGATGCTAGGTGTTCCCTAGACTCTCACATTCATTTATGCTCAGAATACTCAAGCTCCTCTAAGCCCAGCTTCCCCTTTTACCTTTTGTCGCTGCTGAATGTTGCTCATCGTGTCTGGCTGAAATTCCAATTTGTCTGTCCGACAAAGTTTCCAGTATAAAATAATAACGATCAGGAGCACCACAGCAACTGGAACTGCTACACCAACAATAATCCATAGGTTGCTATTCTGTGACTCTGAGGTGGACTCCTTCAGCTTCTCCACAGCTATGAAATTAAAAGGAAGACAGCAATTTTATGTGGTTATATATTTTTAACTGAGGACACTTCAAGGTTATGTATTTTTATGTTCTTGTAAATGGCTGTTACGAAATTTATCAGAAACCAGCTCCACATCACAGGAAATGTCACACCACTTTTAAGTTAACATATGTCATGCTCAGGAAGCATGGGGCAGGTAACTAATTGTCCTGGCCTACCTTCTGAAGACCTATGCTTAAAATCTAATGAAAATACACTTCTGCCACATCATTCTGTATCCCAAAATTGAGCTGACATAGTGAAATGGGTCCAGAAAAATGACTTGCCACTACCAAAGGTGAGAAGGACCTTCCAACATTATTGCTTGCTTCCTGTTTTAAGCAGTACTATTGGCTGCCTCTTCTCTTTAGTTATACATTATATATTTTGTTATTTTCCCCATCAATAATCCCAGTCGAAATCAGTAAGACCCTCCTCCCCAAGCTGTATAGTTATGCATTTTTAATTCCTTTTTTTTTAATTTTATTTTGGCAGTGTGTGAGATCCTTTAGCCCCAAATAGAAGACAAAACTACTGGAAAGTGTAATCAAACCAGTCATGATTCTAAAAAGCGAACTGGAAGAACTGACAAAATTTTCATTTGCTCTATTTTGAATAGTGGTTTTATGTGGGACTAAAAACCACAGCAGTAATGCATTTCCAGTCAAACTGATGCACCTTCTTAAAGTGAAGTTTTCAAGTTAAAAAGAATATTTCTATGCAATCATATCTTAGATGTAATTTTAATAAAAGCCATTCTAATGATGAACCTAGAGATTAAAGAAAGATAATTCTTATATTTTATACATCTGACAGCTCATTTATGATACTATATTTTCTGTCAAAAATAACTTGTCTACTTTCCTTCAATAAGAAGAAACATTTAAAAAATTTCTATGATTCTATGCCTCTTAAAAAAACTTTCCAATGACATGTCAAAGATTACAAGTTTTAACATGCACAATAAGCTATAAACACTTAATGAAGTTTGTTCAACACATCATTTTTGTGAGGGAATTTATTCTTGGCAACTTTTTTGCATTTCTGTCTAGCCAATATTATAGTCCATTAATACATTAAGCAGATCTACTGACCTATCGTTAAAACACTGTTTTAATAAGGGACAAAATTTAGAAACACATGCAGATGGTGGAATTATTACAATTTTCCTTCTTTTCCTTCTGCAGAGAATTTTAAAAATCAGACACATGCTTGTTCTATTGGCAAAATACCCTGTGGTACAACATAACTCATTCCTCCATATTGCACAGAAAACAGAAAAGGTAATTAAACATTCATATCAATGAGGTATTTTGTAGACCATAGACATGTCTGTTACTGTTTTAAAATACTTTCAAGTTTCTTTCCTAATCATAACACGGAATTTCAAGTAGGTCTTCTGTCTCACTCCTTACTGTAAACTATTTATATATCAAGCTTCCTGAATAAAGTAATTATATGACTTTATATGACCTGTCATATTTATTCTGATGTGCATCTAGTAAAAGATCACATTACTTTTATATTACCTTTATTAAAAGATCACATTACTTAATATTACGGATGGACAAACAAATAAAAAAAGATCAGTCCTATTCAGTGGAGGAAATAAACTGTTTCTTTTCACTTATATGCTCCAAAATGCCCCAACTAGCATTAGCCTACATCTTTCACTCACAGAAACAGTAATGCTCACAGTAAGAGTGCTAAAATTTATTTCCTCAGGAGTGCCAAAATTGCAGCATCCCAAGGACAAAACACTGAACAGAGGGCACTGTGCAGTGCCATAATCTCCAAAGCTAGTATCACCCTTCCTGTTCCTCTTTGCTGGCACCAGTGTGGATTTGATAGAGCTTACGCTGTGCAACAGTGCCTTCAATGCGGTATCCAAGGATGATGGCAGCCCGCTGGATATCAACTCTGTTCATCAGGTCTGAGCACTTCAGAGCACTGAGTCTCTCTCCATCTTGGTCCTCCACAAAATAGATCAGCTCCACAGGGTTATCAACACCAACTAATCGCGACACGTTCACAATCTGAAAAGAAATTGGAAAGCTCTTACATTTTAAGTTGTATTTATTTGGGGGGTACCATACATTTGGTCTTTCAGTCCTTATTCTTTCTCTCCCTTCCCTTCACAGGGCCTGGACCTCAAGGACACTTATCTAAAAAGAAACATGTGGAACAGCTTTGCCAAGATGGCATCAGTATTTGTCTTATTGTCACTGTGTGCAAAACCTAGTGCATAAAAAAGATTCCACCTTGTATTATGATGTAGAAATACAATTGCTGTTAAAGAAAGTCCCTCTATCTGTAACACCAAAGAATATGATTCTATACTAACCATGTAACTGCTGTGAACTGGTACAGTTTGGAAATTGTCAATATCCAGAGAAGTCTGATGGGAAGACATGCTGTGGGTAGTGCTCCAAAATACTGTACGCAAGCAAAGGCACCATATACACAGGCTAGTTCTTGCATCTGAGAAGAGCTTAAGTCAATGTTGAACAACCGTAGATACACACTGCTAATGTGCAATAGTATATGCAGTTTTGCTTCCAAACCAAAATTCAGGATATTTTCACCTAACACTTACACAAAAGATTCTGAGTGGAAGTCTTCCAGTGGAAGACAACATTGCTGGAATAATATATCAGTGTTTAACTACACAAGCACTACTCAAGTGCTCCAGCACCACGGGATATTTACAGCGATACCTATTTTGTAACTGAAAGAAAAATTTACAGGGAAGTGATCTCTTGTAAAATAATTTTTATGGCAAACCTGAAGTTTTAATTTTTCTTTTTCTATTTATTTCATGACATTGTACAGATCCAGTATTGAAGTATGAAAATGGCTTTCACTCTGAAGATCCCAAACCATGCCACCCTGGAAGCCTCTATTGCCTTTAAAAGCATTTGTCAGTTAGTAGGAGCTACTGAAGAGATTAGTATGATTGCACTTTTCCTTAGCTAAATACCTGCTTTAACTTTGCTTTGTTATTCATAACATCCACTTCTTTGTTCCAGTTTTTCCAAATGTTAAGCAGCTACACCAGGAAATATTTTGTTATCTTCAAATAGAACTGTTTGCTCTTCCTCAATGAGAACACCTGCACAGACACCTTCATTGTCCGAACAGCTCCCCCTGGCATCCACCTTTCTTCAGGAAGGAATGTATTTGATGCTGTGGGAAGCAATTCTTCCTACCTACTTCTAAAGATGTTAATAATCAAAAGAATGCATGTTATGAGGAAGCCTTGTAGATCTCTAACCACCAAATATCTATGTTGCATATGAGACTCACAAAACAATTTTGAATTCCTGTAAAATAAATCTTATATATAATAACTCTCCTCTATTTAACCATTTACATGTAATGGTGAGCTCAACCTAGAATTAGGACAAACAAATAGTAGCAGGTACTCTATCGTGTAAAACAGAGTTTCAAGAGCTCTGGAAGGAATTGCCACAAATGGAGCAATATATTTAGTTTCTTTCAGAATTATCATTCACTATGAAGTACATATTTAATAAATTAGAATCTCAAACACCACCCGTAGGCTCAAAGTAAAGCAAACATGGAAATGTTTGCATGTCTGAGGCTTACAAAAGCAAAGCTTTATAATTTTTTCTTTCCTAGTTTACAACATAACAGTCATGTTGAAGAAAATAGTGCAATGTTCTAGCTAAACAGGGATATGTTCCAGTTTTTGGGGACACCAGCTCAACATGTCCTAAAAAAGTATTTTCCAGGAATAGTAACAGCAAGGTATAGAATCAAAAAATTAAAAGGAAAGAAAGAGAAACCATAGTTATCATGAAAGTCTTCTAAGGCCAAATTAACTGAAAGCAAAGAATAATGTTCAACATCAGTCACATTTGACGTGAGAAACAGAACACCTACAAATAGAGCATAAGAATGTGCAAATTTCTGAAACACAGCAAGACCTGCTAACAGGATCCATTAACCAGTGCTGCTTCTCATCCTGAATGCTATTCGTACTTCCACCAGCTAAAGGGGCAACCAATCCCTGACTGAACAGAACGAAACGTTATCAATACATCATGTTTCAACACACATACATTCAGCAGCTGTAAGGATGAATCTGGTTTCATGGAAGCCAGATACATCATTAGTTAACAAACATCCACAGCTTCATATTTCTGCTTCAGCTGGGTTGTCTTCATCACAGCCTGGCCGCAGGGCACAGAGCAGCAGGGTGTATGGACTGCTATCTGCTTTCAGCATGGATGAACCCATCCTAAGTAGCACTTAACTCACCTGGGCAGCGAGGGAGCTGAAAGGCCACATGGGACTGAAAGTCAATAGGTTCTTCATTTAGTTTTATCAAACCTGTAGCTGTGCTACACAATGAGAAAAATTTAGAAGATTCTTATGTTGAATCGTTGTACATTTCATGGCGTTGCAGAGTATCCAGGAAGTATTGTCATTGTTATACACACAGGGTAACAGTCAGAAGCTGGCTGAATATGTTAAAAAAGGAACTTCTCCACAGCTGCCTTTAGAAAGGCAGAGGGGAAGGAGGAGAGATTCCAGTGCAAGTTGCCACAACTTAAACTATGCAATTTTAAACACAGAATTAAAAACAACAGTGTACGGCTCCCTATACTGAGGAACAGGGATGGGTGAGAACAGTCAGAAGGGAGAGAGGAAGAAGTAGCTGGAGGGATTTCAGCAAGTATAGAGAACATGGGAATGAGGATGAAGAAATTCAGTGGAGGGTGGAGGTGCAGGCTGGTGTTGATGAACTAAGCTCACCGTTTTAAGAGAAGTTTTATCTGAAATTATTTGTTCTGAATACACAGTATTTTATGAGTGCTCACACCATACTGAGGGAAGCTACAGACAAAACTTCAAACCCAAGAGGAGATGGCTATGGATTTCTATTCTTGGAAAGCTGATGGCTGAGCAGGGTATTCTTGAGGTGACTATGAGATGACTAGACTTATACATAAACACAGCAAGTGTACAGTATCAGTCCTTCAGTTTTCATCTCTCACACTGATTCACTAAAAAACTTTTTTTTTTAAAAAAAGTAACCTCTGAGTTTGCTGCAACACAGAAAACAGCACACTGGATCTGAATGGTTTCTAAGTCTGTTTATGAAATTGAGGTGCACAGCTACTGTGCCCATTTTTTATAGTTTCTGGATACTAAGTTTTATGCCATTTTGCTCCAAATTATACTCTCTGTGCAGCTTTAGACTGGTTTTGTCTCATATTTACAGAGGTGTCTCTATACTTGAGAGTGCTAAAAATGTAAGAGGAGGCAGAAATTATATTTTCCAGGCATCCAGCAATGCAGCCCACGTCTAAGGAAGCATTTAAGCATTTTACAGTTATACTTTGGCAATAAGAGACAACATAGGGAGGGAGGAGATAGAAGAATTTCAATATATGGAAAGCAGAAAGTGAAAAAAAGAAGAAAAAAGACTAATCACCTTCCATGTACATAAATGATACCATCTCTGTTGATACTAGCCTGCATATTTAACCTCCACAGAGTAAAGGCTTAACTGGGTTCAGGTGTCAGTAAATGTAATTTAAAAAGTGTTTTCAAAAGACTATCATGGGTCAGTGAACAGAGTTGCCTTGGTAACCAAAGCTAGTTCATCATTTAAAGTGGGGAAATCCAGGTGGTGGAGAAGCTCACTAGGCGTTTGCAGTGTCAGTCAGCCAGGGGGATGTCCCAGTCAGCAGCCCTGTCAGGAGCAGGGAATTTCTGGGTGAACTCGTTCAGGGTTTTGAAGGCACAAGCGTTACTTAGAAACAAGCAAACATACACACACACCATCTCCAAAACACATGTATAAGGATTATTTTCCTTTTTCCACTAGGTTCATCCCCTAGGACAAAAAGAAAAAATAATCAAAAAAGATTCTGCTTTCTGCCTTACTAAAAAGGAGGATTTCAGTGTCCAGGCAATTAAATCAAGCTATACTGTGGTCTGAATGGTTCAGCAATGCAACATAAAACATATGTGAAACAGGCATTGCACGTAACCTGCCCTGGGTCTGAGAAAGCTCTCACAGGAGCCTGTCAGGACGGGAAACGGCGGTGCTACCTGCAGGCAACCAACTCCTGAAGTGCTCCGGCCGGGGCTGGACAGGGCAGCGCTTCTCACGGCACCAAACACTCTCCCACTTTGGCGGATCCTCCTTGCTCTGAGCTGGGGAGACCAGTAAGTGAACCGAGAGGGCCAGGGCACTGAATGAAGGCAATGCTAAGGAAAATTCCTCTGCTGGCTTACAGAGAGAGGCTTGACTAGCCAACGAACTATCTTGCCAAAACAGAGGCAGGAACAGGCTGTGGGCAACCCAGCGGAGAGGTCAGTCTCTGCCTGGGGCAGCTGTCAGAGAGGAGAAACGCCTCCAAGGAAAAGGTGAAGCAGCAGCAGTCCCCAAAGGCTCTATTTAAAAACCTAGGAACTGCCAGCAAGACTGGGCCTTTACTCAGGTTACAGACTTGTGAGAAACATGTCAGCTGTTGGTAGAAAACCCACAGAATGAACCTCTGTCTTCATGAAAAGGTCAGTTCTGTCATTATGTCCCCTCATAGCTACTACTTTCTCACATACATTATAACTACAGTGCCGTGTAACATGCTCTCTAAATCAGAGCATCGTCCTTTTTGTCACTTTGTAGGATCACCCTTTTGCTTTCTGTCAGGTTCAAGAAACTAAACACACTGAAATGACGGAAAATTTGTTATTTTTATATTAGCCTGTGGTGTATTTTTGAACTACAATTAAGCCATTCAATTCATCAAAAAAAAAAAAAAGAGGACTGAGTTGTTATGGTAAACTATCGACAAAATATAGCACAGGGTCCCGTCTCTGTGGATGCAACGCAAACTGTGTTAAACATGTGCCTTCAATTTGCAGCAACAGCAGATACATATTAAAAATATATATGACTTGCTCTGTGAAACATTAATATGAGCATCACACAAAAATCAATGGAACGATTTCATGCACAACAGTCATCTGTGACACTCCAGAGGTTTTTTATGTACATAAAAAAAAAAAAAAGAAAAAAAAGCCTATACAGATTATCATGGAGTGCCACCTGTTAACAGCACAGATAGGCAGATGGGAGAGGAAAGCATGCTATTTGAGCACCCTATGTAGTCCAAAGCTCTTATTCAAAGTGTCTAGATTTAAAGAATAATTTTTAACATTCTTAGATCCAAACACAGGACTTTAGAAATGAAATCTAAACCTCACAAGGTATCACTTCTATTTTCTCAGTATCTGAAAGGAAACTAATATGTCTGTAGTAACAGTCACAAATTATTGCTTCACCTTCTGACCCACAGTCCTGATTTTCCACAGAGCTTAGAAATGTCACATTTCAATACACTAAAAATATCTCACACCTCAGGAAAAACTCAGGTCTATAGGGGCTCAGCACAAGTGAAATGTGTTTCTAGTCTTTCGTGAACATACGCATGTCCTGCTAGTGGAAGCATCCAACACTTCAGTGTTACTAGCAGCAGTTTCTGTCCTTCCTTGCACTATGTTAGTAGTGCAAGAAATATATATGTGAAAATCTGAATACTAAATACAAAGAACATTAACAGCTCTCCCCGAAGACACAAACAGATGCATATATACAACACACTTTAAACACAGCTTGGCTATGAGGAATACAATTAACAATAGTAAAACTAAAAGGTTTATTGCAAATGACTATGGACCAGATCCTCAACTGATAGGGGAGCATCCTTGAATGAAGTTGTCCTCCACTCAGGAGGCCACTACCAGGTGCCTCACTCCAGCTGCACGCAATGGCCTGTAAGGCTGTCTCGCCTACCATACACCTGAACATCCTGACAAAAGCAAGCTACCAAGAAGCTATAGTACCTGATGGTACCTACCATTCTCATGCAGGAAAGCAGGACACCCATCACAGCTAGCAGCAAGGTATCTCCTTCAGCCTTCCTTCTCCCTTTATTACAGTGCTAACCCTATCTAACAGCATTGTCTGTGAGCACCTGGAGAAGCTCTTTGTTATGTGGGATGGTATGATGTGTTGACCATAACTAAGACAATCCTCCACTGCCCAAAGACAGCAGTTTGCAGACTCTTTACACTAATTAAGTGGCATAGTTTAGCAGCACTGCTATTTGGAACTTAAGCTGCAGACCTCACCTTATGTCCCAGTTAAGTAATACAAAGTCATAAGAAAAATGCTGAATTTTCCCTTTCCAAAATACATTCTTTAGCTAGAAAGGCCTGCTTGTAATTTTGTGTGTGTAAAAAATAAATTACCCGAGCTTTATTATGTAAAATAGTAATACCATAATCTACATGTACACATTTTATAGGCTGTGGTATCTTTGCTAGCAACATAAGGAATATTTTTTTCATTTATATGCAAAGGGAGGACTGAGGCATAAAGAACAAAGTGCAATAAGAGGTGCTGGGAATAGAAGATCTGAAGCAAATATCTATTTAGAGCAATTCAAAGCTGCACAAAGAAAAATAAAATAAAATCTCTATTACTGAAACAGATGTTTCTGAGATGGGAAAACAAAAGGAAGCGAATCCCAACATCTGGAAATGTAAGCAGTAGCAAAAACTGTAGGATTAAATTAAATAAAGATAATAGGTCTGAACTACTAGAAGGACATCTGTGAAGTAAACCAACTGTTGATTAATTAGCTGGAAAAAGTAATTTTTAAGAAGATGAGCCATCAAGAAGTATTTTGGCTTTCAGTTTGTTGAATTGACTAGAAAGAACATGTGTGAATTTAAAACTTAAAAATAAATATCCAAGTCTTCCTGGACATTATGTGAATAATTCCACCTGTGACAAAACTATAAAGCAGCACTGGAATCCAGAGAGCAGAAGCTGCCATGTGCACAAAATTTGACATGATCAATCATTCTTACTTGAAAGCCATTTCTGTGACCAGGAGTACTGTGACAAATAGGTAGTTAAGTGGTAGAATGTACTACTCTACTGTTGCATCAAGCTGCATATGATTCTATTTCATATTTCTACACCACCACCAAAACACCACAGAGAGTTGTGAAGTAGGTGTTCCAGCAGAGTACTTTTTTGACTCAGATGAGCATCCCATCTCCTTTTGCTAGGCACCTCATGTAAGTCAGACAAGATAGCAAGTTTTTAAAATAGGATGTTGGTAAAATAATTTTCAATATAGTTTTTAAGAAGTTATCAGAATTTTTTAGTAGCCACTTGAAATAGTCAGTTGTTCCCATTTGTTATGTTTAGCTTAAAAAACAAAAAGGTATCCACAAGAACCATATCTTAGGTGCAAAACACAAGCATCATCAACTAGCTAAATGTGACATACGCTTTTGAGTTATCTTTCTCAACTCAAAACCTAGACAACATTACCTTATTCATTTATTACCCTTTATTTCTTCCCTGACTTTGAGCTCTTAATACCTGCACAATGTTGCTGCCTGCAAAACTGGCTCGTCTCCATATCCGCCCTCTGACCAAAGCCTCGTTTAGCAGGTGAGCTAGTTTCCGCTCCATCTCAGCCTGAAACACTTCCTCCTGAATTCGCCGGTCGACGACACCCAAGAGAACTACATTGCAGAGAAAGTAACCCAAGAACACAAATGAATTAGTAAAACTTTTCAGTGTCTTTTTTGCAACTTTAATTACAAGCTTTGAGTCACCCTGTGACATCTCACGGACAATTCAAGAGCAGCTGTATTCACATGGGAATACTGCCCAGTTCAGCTGGGGGTTACATGTTGGAAATGAAGACATTGGGTGGGAAGGATTAAAAGAAATAAATTAAAAAAAAAAATAGGGCAGAGGGCATTTTTGGAATCTCAAACAGTCTAGAAAGACCCAGGAAATTGAAGAAACTATTTCAATTCTAAAAAACCATAAACTCGTGAGCATCCAATGAATTGTTTAAAAACAAATTGTGGAGGAGGGTGGAGATGTGCAGAGCAAGGGTTCAGAATCAAGGAGGAAAACCACAAGACCAGCAGCACATGAATTAAGCTGTGTATTTCGAAGCACACCTTCCCTAGATAAGATTAACAAGTATGCCAATCATAGCACAAAAAAGCCCGTTAGTAGCCCTGCCCACTTCAATTCCCAACTCCACGTACTCTGGGTCACTGGGGCAGCTAAAGCTGAGAGGAATATCTGTGGAACAACACATAGGAAACATGAAAAAAAGTGTGGACCTTTACTAACAAAATGGCAACCAGTAAAAGAAAAGTGGAGTGAATCGAGTGATAGTCATTCAAATGACCTAATTAAACAACCCTAAAGGATAGTAAACCAATTCACTGCTGACTGAGTTTTCATTCCTGAGGCTGTCCTCTATAATGGTTTGTATTTTTTAAAAGTCCCTCTTTCAGCAAGTGTTTCCATGTTAATTTTTTTAAGTGTGGTGCTTAATAAAAAGTCATCCAATTAGATAAAATCAACTAAATATAATTTGAATTTTTGTAATTTTTAAAACAAAAATATTAAAACCACTTTTTCCATTTAAAAATTTTCACTGCAGATGTCAGAAAAAGGAATAATTTTCATGATTTCTCACAGAGATCAACAGCATCTGTCTTCTAAAGTCAATCATAGACTAAGTATCTCAGAATTAAATTGCAAAAGAGATAGTGGCCTAAGGCTATACAGGCAAAAAGACCATTCTTGCCTGTGTATTGAATTTCAGTATCAATGAATTATTCTTAATAGCATGAACTGTATTCTACAACTGAGAGGAACAGCTACAGAGAACACTGCATATCCCAACATTTTATGACTATTGGGATACATGCACATACATCTGGGTAATCTAATATTAAAACCCTCATCTTTACATGCATAAATTCTATCATTTTCCTATGTCATGGTTCATTACCCTTACACGACAACACACCGATTTAAAGGACCGACCCAGCCAAAGTCTACTAGCTCTTTCCAGGTTGCTTGCAAGAACTGGGATTACAAAAAATTCCTTTACAGCAAAAAAGGTGCTGCAATTAGCTTTCAAAATCTTACAGTCAGGAAGTTTAGAAAAACCCAAAGGGACATGATTTCAGAGCTGGAAGAACCCCTTTCTTACTGAAGGATCTAAGGGAACTTCCAGCAACAACTAAACAAACTGTTTGGGCTTCAGAAACTTGGTTCTCTGCTCAAAAAGTAAACAGGGTCACCGGTGAGGGGAGACAGGGATACCTGAGAAAAGAGTAAGTCTATACCACTGGTGAACTACAGGTGGAGAAGTTGTGGGATGACAAAAGTGTATCCAGTAGGGCACCTGCATCCTAACAGCAAGTTTGGTAGGCATAGCCTGGTCACTGTTCAGGCTTTCTGCTTACAAGAAGCAGGTAGGACCTACAGCATGCAGGCAACCTAAACAGCCGTTGAGCAGCTAAACGTGACAGCTCAACTCCATCTGTGAATTATAGACTATAACATCCAGAGGACTTGGGTGGGAGGGATCTGCTGTTAATGAATCAAAGGAGATCAATGAAATGTGATGAAACTCATGTACTTGGAAAGCATCTGTTTTCATTCTGTTTTATTCCTAGAACGTTTTGGTAGAAAGTGCCACACAAATAAAATTTTAATTTTTCACTTAAAATAAAATAAAACCTAAAAATCAATGTGGTATATTGACAGCATGAAGAGTAGACACTTTATGCCTGTCAGTGTAGAAGGAACTGCTTGACAGACAAAAACTACACTGTGTGCATTATCAAGGAAATGCAGAAGTTCATTCTGGACCCAGGAATTACATCTCCCAAATATTCCAGGTCACTAGGCCTTTAGCTTCTGAATTTATTCAGCTCAGGCACATTATTACCTCATAAAAATGAAGCACCCCTAAGCTATCCAAATTTATGTAGGCTAGTTATCCTGCTAACAAAAATAATTGCACTCTTACTCACAGAGACTGTACATACCTGTTCTCACCCAGGAAGATTTCATCAACTGAGACACATTAAGCCTAGGATAATGAAAGGCTGAGGAAAAAAAACAGAATGGAGAAAAAAAAATTCATAAGAACAGTATTCTCAACAACATACACAAGAAAAGAAGCCACTTCATAATTTATACTGTCAGTAAGCATTATTTACACAGATGTATTACTACTCCTGAGGCTATGCAGACACAATGGTAAGGAAAATACTCTGAACATACACACCCCAGTTCATCTCTGAACAAAAAGAAGCTAACTGAAGCAGTCAGATTTATTACCTGAAAGATTTCAAGCTGCTATACTGAGGTCATTGCTCCTAGAAACTTGAAAGTAAAAGCTCTCTGTCTTAATTGTGACTCTTACTGAGCTAGCTGCAGGATCAGACTTTTGCTCAAAGTACAATGAGGCAACTCATTAATGTCTCAGAATGAAAATAAGACCCTCTCTGAGGCGGAAACTACATGGAAACACTAAATGTAAAGCAGAAAACGAAATATATCTGATCTGTGTTCCAGACTTGTGCAGGGGGAAGCATTTAAAAAAACACCACTTTGATAATTTTTTTGTTTTTTAAAACAACAATCACAAATAAATGCATGTGGAAGCATTGCTGTGGACAAATCGCATAGCTTTTGTGTTTGGCCTGATGGCTCCAAGCTTTCTTAATTTCTCAGATCTTCCAAAAACACTCTGCTCCAGAATGAAATCCTTGCCTCAGTGAAGTAAATAAATTCTATCTCCACTGACTTCAGTAGGCACAAGATTTTTCTCAAGGTTTCCACTGGAGAGCAGTAAAGACATGTTGGGAAAGAAGTAAAGACGGGGGCTGGGCCAAGTTTCCTCAAGGGAAGTCTTACGCTTCAGTATGGCAATAAGAAAAAGGAAGGGTCTTAACTTTCTCAAAATATTTTATCCAGATAAAGTTTGCTAAGCGTTATGTAAAGTCTAATTTTTAAACCATTTCATGGATAGACAGAACGCAGCACACAAAAATTAAATTACCTGGTCCATGATAGATCATTTTAGAGTAAAGATGTCCTGTCTTCAGTTGTAGAACAGTTTACCACTATTTCATGTTTTAAAGAAACAGAAAATTACCATTTTTGTAATTTAATTATGCAATAATTTGTAAAGTAGCTGACCTCTGTCACTCTACCTAAAAACAGATTCTTCTCCCCCTTAAAAAAAACTTACAAATGTTTTGTTGAGGCAAGAGCAAAAGAATTACTAGCTACATTGTACCTTTTATTTTCATAGATTTATAAATAGTCCTATAAAAAAAAAAATTTGTTATTCCACCTTTATTTCAATAATAGCACCACTAACTTCAATAGAACCACGTGGGAGATATTTTGTGACTTACTATTCAGAAAGATATCAGAATATGGTCCTTTATTCCTAGCAGGAGATATTGTCCCTCTATACACTGACCAGGATGCACCACATTTCCAAAACTCTCTGACACACAAAAAGCACTTTACTGTCCACTTAGAGAAACACATTTATTTTTGGCATCCTGCTATATGATTCTTCTGATCATAGCTTTTAGACTGGAGTTCTATTTACTCTGGTCATGCAATTGTTTGCTTCAATTTAGAAATATAACCTGAACAAAAAAGCATAAACTAAACTGCATCTGTTGTTTTTCCGAAGCATGGAAAGAGGAAGATAACAAAATCAAAACCCTTCCAATGGCCATAAAGCTTTGAACTGCCAGCAGTTGTGAGCTTTTTCTTTTTTTAAACCAAAATCGTGTTTTGCCTCAATACTTATTGTGCTCTTTACAGTTTTTCTAATTAGTACTTGATTTAATTCATGCAAATTGCTGGATGACTATTCACTTAAACTTTTCACAGAATTAATGAAATTTAAAAATAAAACAACTTGAGCAGAAAATCTTGACATTGAAAAGGAAGACGTGCCGTGATCATTGGCAACTAAGGCTGGGTCCTAAAACCTGACGAAGAATGTATGAAACGATGGATGCTTCTGCAACTGAGCCATGCTCAGAAGTCAGAAAATCCAGGCTCCAACTTTTATTCCACAGGTCACTCAAGTGTCTCACCAACCCACACATAGCCAGATCCTGAGCTCAGCTGAAGTCTCAGTCCTGCAGCAAGTCCGTACTTCTAAGATTCCTAACACCCCTTGGAACTAACAATGAAAACCAGCACAGATTGATTGTTATTCTGAGGGCAAAGCTGGATAAACAAAACGCAATTATCAGTTAAGATTGCAGCTGGTCTGTTAATAACTAGAGATGCATTAATGAAGTAGATGCCAGCATTATTAGAAGATTCTAACACGCAGCCCTGAAGCACCACGCTGTGTAACAGCATTGATTCAATGCTGACTGAAAAGGCAAAGGGTCACCTAGTCACCCAGAAACCTCCTGACAGCAGTCTGAAGTACACCACTTGGGCAGCATGGCCTTCACCAGATGTTCCAACAAGAACCTCTCTGACCCTCTCATACAGAGACATGCGGGACCATACAGGATAGAACTGGTACCATATTGATTGTTCTTATTTGTGATAAATGGAGGAACAGTAATAAAAAGCATGGAGGGAATGCAATATTTCAAATGAAAAAGCATGAACTGAGAAATAAGATTCCATGCAAATAATTGGGGTGTCGACAATAGTAATACACTGTTATCTGTTAAAAGCATGTTCCAAAATCCACCCAGAAAAAAATTGCCTAATATTTCTGCAGTCTTTGGACTGTATCATATGATTTTATATTATCCTATTGGCTTTGCAACATCTCCAAAATACCTGAAATAGATGCTACCCATCAAGGTGCTACTTACAGCACTGAAAAAATAGCAAGTCCCAAGGCAACTCTCTCTATTTAAAGTAATAATAAAAACAAAGATATTTTTTGAGGTACATTATGAAGGTCAATATTCCTCATCTAGTCCACAGCTATCCTTTGCCTGTCCTCAGAGAAATTTTCCAACCATAAAAAGATAGCAAATATGTTCTTTCTTATTTTTTTAATGAGCTAGGACTCAAAACCCATAACTACACTTGGTTTTCTTTCTGCTGACATGCAGTTCATAACCATCTAACCAGTTTACAATCTAAAATGTGAGATGTAAGATGGACAACACAAAATAAGCATGCAGGAAGGTATAAACTGAACATCTAAATACAAGAATGTTGCTGAAGTCACTTGGAAGTCTGGGGGGGGAAGAAAAAAGTCTGTAAGTTTCCAGGCTTGGCCACTCTCACAGCCCTGTTCCTGCACAGAACAGTCCAATCTGTCAAGCTAACAACTTTCACTACTGACTCTGACTTTAAATGAATGGAAAAAATCTGACAAAATATT